>NW_027452073.1:0-34430 GCF_964194025.1 Convolutriloba macropyga
CTAAGACAATAATTGTTCCAAATACTTGCGAAATAGATAATTTGACAAATGATTTGTTTCAAAAGATCGAAAATAAGAGATGCATTTTGGATAAATTTCTAGCTACATTAGCATTCAACGACTCTCTTTTCTTTTTAAAGATTTAAAGGTAAAAAAAATAACACTGCTGTTGACAATATCAACAAACTTTAGCAAAATGATAAAAATTTGATAAAAGATTTTGGAAACTGTCAATAAAAACAATGGAGAGGGGTCTACATTTCACAAAATTATAAACCTCGATAAATCCTAGGAGAAACCGAAATAAAGGATAAATTTTTGAATTGTATTTACTGAGCTGCACGGGCTTTTCAGGGATACCACTCACAGCTCTCTCCAGTAAAAATATCGATCGGTCATATTTGACTGACCAAAAACCCATTTGTGGTCGGAACAATAAAGTGGGACCGAATTAAAATAAATATGATGTCAAAAATCATTAAAATAACCTGATTTGTCGCAATTGGTAAAAAGAGGCAATGTAAAGTTAAGAATATAACAATATGTAAAATTAAAGAATCATTAAATTACTTAACTAACAACTTGATTTTATTTTAGTAAAAAAATGGCCTGAAATGCGAGCATAAAAAGTTCGCACAATTTTAATGAAGATTTAAAATAAAAATTAAAATCTAATGCTCTCAATATCATATTTCATATCAGTTACCTTTGAGTCCTTCAAAAATTCTTTCCAAAAATATTTTTTCAGTTTTTTTAAGGAAGTTTTCGATGTTGTTTTCAGTCTAATATTAGAAGGCAGACCATTGTAAATTGTAATGGCTGGTGCAAAAAAAGAATCAATTAAAAACTTGTTGTTTTTTTCTAATGTCGAACGTTTTTTTAGACCTGTCATGTTGTTTTGTTCACATGGTGGAAAGAGGTTCAATTTTACATGCTGGACGATCGAAGCGAAGAAAATATTTTGAGCAATGATATTTCAAGAGAAAAGAGACTGGTAATATTTTGTTGCGAAGTTTGAGATCGGTGGACCGATCATATTTTCTCCTAATAAAAATGGTTTTTATTCCCCAATTCAATTGTTTTTTTAAAGTCGTGAGTAATAACTTTCGCAATTTTTTTGCAGAAGTGATTACCTAATTGATTACTCAATTTTGATGGTGGATTTGCGTTTCACTATTGGATAGTATTGAAGGACATTTAAGTTTTTGACCAATTTGTATATTTCAGCGACATAATTTGAAACAAAGATTCAACTTCATAAACTAACTTAAACTAATTTTGTGGAAACGATTGTTGCCCAAGCATATTGATCTTGAAATTGTTGAAATAACATTGGAAAACATAAACAGCCAGATCTCCCTACTATGTTTTCATAGTAAACTTTGCCAATACACTGGGTTTTTTGCCTGGTTACTTAAAACGCAAGGAACTTCGCCAAAGCATTCGATCTTGCAAGAATTTCGTACATATCTCGATTTTGGCAAAGATTTTTTCAACAACATTTAAGTATTGTTTCACTAGAAACGTCTAAAATATATCCAATTCACTTTGACTGCTTTTCTTGACCAGACCGAAGATTAAGCCTCATAATTTTGCATTAGATGTAACTTTGCAAAACAGCACTAATACACATCAAGTGCATTATATTAGTTTGACCAACTTCCAATTTGTAGGAAGGATTCTGCTTTTACAAAAAACAGAAAAAAGAACACTGAATTCCGAACCATGTCAAGTAGTATACAACTGATGTTAGTCCGGCAGTGTAAAAATTTACAAATTACTTTAACAATACAACAGAAAATCTAAGTGAATTGCATTTTCGTGGCATTTTGAATTAAAAAAACAGATTAAATTTATACGTTTCTATGTCAATCCAACAGAAGAAAGACTAGTTCATATTTACAAATTTTAAGTCACGCCATGTTGAACAAGTAACCTTCCACAAACAAGGGTTCAACTTAAAAACTGAGCAGAAGAAGAATCTAAGCAATTGTGAGAAAATTTTTGGTCTTGTTTGATTTTAATTTCATTGGGTAGTTCATACCAATCTAGTATTGCCAATCTTACAAAGGAATTCTGCATTTCACTGGACACAAATTTCAGGTTCCCAAACAATTTGTTTTGTCCTGTTAGACTCAAGGAGACTCCAAGTGACTAACGGACATTCAATTGGCGGAGTAAAAGCAGGTCGTAATTTTTTTTTATTTTCCAAACAAATGTAATTTTTTTGTTTGCAAAAACAAACTAATGGGGAATAGGTTCCGTTTATAGGCCCAGTTTAACTGTTTTTCCAGAAAAACTATTAGATGCTGCTCAGTTGCGTGAATGAAAACGGCTGTGTAGTGCAAATGACTTCATACCAGTGCAATTGAGACGAGTGTCAGTAGTTTTTGTGCGATAGATTTTCATGTTTCTTATCTATTGGAATTGTATTTATAATGACCTTTTCGTTAAATTCTTTTATTTTGCTCTAACCAAATATCATGAATTCAGTTTTTGAGGTGTTTACTCTGAGTTGGTGTTCATGAAAATATTGATTTAGTTGGCTTGAATTTTGTTCTTTCTTGGCTTTGCTTTCGTTAGTGAATGTACGAAAAGTTAAAATAACAGTATCGTCAGCATTTTGTATAAGTTCAGTTTCTTTGTCAACTCGTGTAGCCACATCATTAATATAAAGAATGAATAAAAACGGGTCAGGAACTGTTCCCGTTGGTACCCCTCTAAAAAGTGTTTTTTGATCTGATAAGTAGTCCTGTAGGATAACAGATTGGTGACGGTTTGTAAGGAAACTTCTTTTCGAGCTTTCATCAAAACCTAATTTGTCCAATTTGATAATCAAAATTTTGTAATTGATTGAATCAAAAACCTTTGAAATTTCAAGGAAAGCGGCTGTGATAAAATTACTTATATCCGTTCTAACTTATAGGGAATCAAAAGTTAAAACTCAAAAAAATAGGGAATCGATTGTTGAGTATTCTTTCCTAAAACCATAATGATTTTTAATTAAAAAATTGTCGTCGTGAATGTACTGACAAATTTGATTCCTCAAGATGGTTTCAATAATCTATAACAGGCAAGGGGTTGTGGAGACTGGTCAATGGTTATTAAGTTCTTCAGGGTCATCTTTCATGTACAGTGGAACAACATGTGCTTGTTTAAATTCACCGGGAAAACAAGATATTCTGATGCAATAGTTCACAAGAAAATTTAGATGAGGAACAATTACAGTACTTGACTCTCTAAGAGCCCATGCTGGGATGTGTGATGATCCGATTGGTTGATTTCTTCCCAGTGCATTAATTGCGTTTTTTGGTTTAGAATTGCATGCGTTTGACATCTTTTGTGAAAATTGGGGGCCACAAAGCTTTCCAAGTGTAGAAAAACGATAGTTTAGTAGGTTAGCAATTTATTTTTTGCGCAAAGTAATCACCAAAAACGTTTCTCAAACTAAAAATTCTGGGTTTTATTTTTTCATAGTTTCTCATCTCATTTATAAGCATCCACTTTTTCCTGTTTTTTTTTCTGCTGCTTCAATAGGATTTCTATGAAACCTATTGAAATTGTTGTCATTAGAAATACTGAATTTGTTTTTTGAATTAAAAAAACTGTCGTATTTTTTATCATTTGAAAAGCTATCTCGATCGACCATCAATTGTCTTGATCTGCTTGTTAACAATTTGTCTGTTAACTTGAAAATTCTTTTGTCAATTCTAATAAAACACTTTTTCAGTGGAGCGTTTTGTGAAAGTGCTGCAGTAACAATTTGAGTAAAATCTTTTGAGTAAAAACCGCTGCATAAACATTTTGAGTAAAAACTGCTGCAGTAACATTTTGAGTAGCATGGATTCTAAGCTTCTCTGCATGTGCAATTTTTTGCCAGTTTTGTTGTTCTAGGCAGTGTTTAAAATCAGATACATGATAGTTGTTTTTATCGTAAAATGATTTCCGATCTGGCAGGTTTTTGGTTTCTATATGGAGCCCCGACAAACTTAAAGTTGCAAAGTTACCATTTTTCACAAAGCTATCACAAATTCCGATGTCGTTTATAAGATAAAAGTCAGTGAAGGTGTAATCAATAAGGCTTTCGGTATTGTTCACACGGTTTAAACGAGTAGAAATGGTTTGGTTCTTGAGATGCAAGTTGTACCGTAGTATTACTGCTTCGAGCTTAGATCTTTCCAGCTTATCTAAAAAGTTAAAATCACCCAGAAGTATTATCTTTCCTTCATTAAAATTGCATTATCAAAGTTATTCGCCAAACGTTCCAAAAAAGCATTGCTAATTTGTTTGTTTGGATTATAGATAACATTAAATAATACAGACGCACAAGTTGGTAGTTTTAATGGGACCCAAAAAGGTAAGATAATAGGTCTGCGTAAGGTAAGCACAAAAAACATTTCTCAAACCAAAAATGCTGGATTTTTTTCATAGTTTCTTATCTTAATTATCAGCATCCACTTTGTTTTCCTGTCATCTACTGCTGCTTCAATAAAAATTTTTATGAAACCTATCGAAATTGTTTTCATTAGAAATACTGAATTTGTTTTTTAAATCAAAAAAAATTTCTTTTTCTTTATCATTTAAAAAACTATCTCGATCGACCATCAATTGCCTTGATATTCTTGTTAACAATTTATCTGTCAAAGTGAAAATTTTTTGTCAATTCTAATAAAACACTTTTTCGGTGGAGCGTTTTGTGACAGTATCGCATTAACTTTTTCAGTAAAAACTTTTCAGTAAAAACTGCTGCAGTAACATTTTGAGAAGCATGGATTCTAAGCTTCACTGCTTGTACATTTTTTGCCAGTTTTGTTTTTCTAGGCGCTGTTCAAAATCAGATATTTTATAGTTGTTTTTATCGTAAAATGTTTTCCGATCTGGCACCTTTTTGTTTTCTATACGGAACCCTAGAAAAAAACTTAAAGTTGCAAAGTGATCACTTTTCACAAAGCTATCACTATTTTCAGTGTCCTCTATAAGTGAGCATTTAGTGAGTGTAATCAATAAGGCTTTCGGTATTGTTCACCCGGTTTAAACGAGTAAGAATGGTTGGTTTTGTTCTTGAGATGCAAGTCGTACTGTAGTATTACTGCTTCGAGCTTAGATGTTTCCAGCTTATCTAATTAGTTATAATCACCCAGAAGTATTATCTTTCCTTCATTAGTAATTGCATTATCAATGTTATTCGCCAGTTGTTCCAAAAAAGCATTGCTAATTTGTTTGTTTTTTTGCCAGTTTTGTTTTTCTAGGCGCTGTTTAAAATCAGATATTATATAGTTGTTTTTATCGTAAAATGTTTTCCGATCTGGCACCTTTTTGTTTTCCATACGGAACCCCAACAAACTTAAAATTGCCAAGTGATCACTTTTCAGAAAGCTATCACAATTTTCAGTGTCCTCTATAAGTGAGCATTTAGTGATAGTGTAATCAATAAGGCTTTCGGTATTGTTCACCCGGTTTAAACGAGTAAGAATGGTTGGTTTTGTTCTTGAGATGCAAGTCGTACTGTAGTATTACTGCTTCGAGCTTAGATGTTTCCAGCATATCTAATTAGTTAAAATCACCCCAAAGTATTATATTTCCTTCATTAATAATTGCATTATCAAAGTTATTCGCCAAATGTTCCAAAAAAGCATTGCTAATTTGTTTGTTTGGATTATAGATAACATTAAATAATACAGACGCACAAGTTGGTAATTTTAATGGGACCCAAAAAAGTAAGATAATAGGTCTGCGTAAGGTAATCACAAAAAACATTTCTCAAACTAAAAATGCTGGATTTTTTTTTCATAGTTTCTATTTTCAATTATCAGCATCCACTTTGTTTTCCTGTCATCTACTGCTGCTTCGATAAAATTTCTTTGAAACCTATCGAAATTGTTGTCATTAGAAATACTGAATTTGTTTTTTAAATCAAAAAAATTTTCTTTTTCTTTTTCATTTAAAAAACTATCTCGATCGACCATCAATTGCCTTGACATTCTTGTTAAAAATTTGTCTGTCAAAATGAAAATTTTTTGTCAATTCTAAAAAAAACACTTTTTCAGTGGAGCGTTTTGTGACAGTGTCGCAGTAACTTTTTGAGTAAAAACTTTTCAGTAAAAACTGCTGCTGTAACATTTTGAGTAGCACGGATTCTACGCTTCACTGCTTGTACATTTTTTGCCAGTTTTGTTTTTCTAGGCGATGTTTAAAATCAGATATTATATAGTTGTTTTTGTCGTAAAATGTTATCCGATCTGGCACCTTTGTTTTCTATACGGAACCCCAACAAACTTAAAGTTGCAAAGTGATCACTTTTCACAAAGCTATCACAATTTTCAGTGTCCTCTATAAGTGAGCATTTAGTGATAGTGTAATCAATAAGGCTTTCGGTATTGTTCACCCGGTTTAAACGAGTAAGAATGGTTGGTTTTGTTCTTGAGATGCAAGTCGTACTGTAGTATTACTGCTTCGAGCTTAGATGTTTCCAGCTTATCTAATTAGTTATAATCACCCAGAAGTATTATCTTTCCTTCATTAGTAATTGCATTATCAATGTTATTCGCCAGTTGTTCCAAAAAAGCATTGCTAATTTGTTTGTTTGGATTATAGATAACATTAAATAATACAGACGCACAAGTTGGTAGTTTTAATGGGACCCAAAAAGGTAAGATAATAGGTCTGCGTAAGGTAATCACAAAAAACTTTTCTCAAACTAAAAAGGCTGGATTTTTTTTTCATAGTTTCTATTCTCAATTATCAGCATCCACTTTGTTTTCCTGTCATCTACTGCTGCTTCAATAAAATTTCTATGAAACCTATCGAAATTGATGTCATTAGAAATACTGAATTTGTTTTTTAAATCAAAAAAAATTTCTTTTTCTTTTTCATTTAAAAAACTATCTCGATCGACCATCAATTGCCTTGACATTCTTGTTAAAAATTTGTCTGTCAAAATGAAAAATTTTTTGTCAATTCTAAAAAAAAACACTTTTTCAGTGGAGCGTTTTGTGACAGTGTCGCAGTAACTTTTTGAGTAAAAACTTTTCAGTAAAAACTGCTGCTGTAACATTTTGAGTAGCATGGATTCTACGCTTCACTGCTTGTACATTTTTTGCCAGTTTTGTTTTTCTAGGCGATGTTTAAAATCAGATATTATATAGTTGTTTTTATCGTAAAATGTTATCCGATCTGGCACCTTTTTGTTTTCTATACGGAACCCCAACAAACTTAAAGTTGCAAAGTGATCACTTTTCACAAAGCTATCACAATTTTCAGTGTCCTCTATAAGTGAGCATTTAGTGATAGTGTAATCAATAAGGCTTTCGGTATTGTTCACCCGGTTTAAACGAGTAAGAATGGTTGGTTTTGTTCTTGAGATGCAAGTCGTACTGTAGTTTTACTGCTTCGAGCTTAGATGTTTCCAGCTTATCTAATTAGTTATAACCACCCAGAAGTATTATCTTTCCTTCATTAGTAATTGCATTATCAATGTTATTCGCCAGTTGTTCCAAAAAAGCATTGCTAATATGTTTGTTTGGATTATAGATAACTTTAATTAATACAGACGCACAAGCTGGTAGTTTTAATGGGACCCAAAAAGTAAGATAATAGGTCTGCGTAAGGTAATCACCAAAAACATTTCTCAAACTAAAAATGCTGGATTTTTTTCATAGTTTCTTATCTCAATTATCAGCATCCACTTTGTTTTCCTGTCATCTACTGTTGCTTCAATAAAATTTTTATGAAACCTATCGAAATTGTTGTCATTAGAAATACTAAATTTGTTTTTTAAATCAAAAAAATTTCGTATTTTTTATCATTTATAAAACTATCTCGATCGACCATCAATTGCCTTGATATTCTTGTTAAAAATTTGTCTGTCAAAATTAAATTTTTTTTGTCAATTCTAATAAAACACTTTTTCAGTGGAGCGTTTTGTGACAGTGTCGCAGTAACTTTTTGAGTAAAAACTTTTCAGTAAAAACTGCTGCAGTAACATTTTGCGTAGCATGGATTCTAAGCTTCACTGCTTGTACATTTTTTGCCAGTTTTGTTTTTCTAGGCGCTGTTTAAAATCAGATATTATATAGTTGTTTTTATCGTAAAATGTTTTCCGATCTGGCACCTTTTTGTTTTCTATACGGAACCCCAACAAACTTAAAGTTGCAAAGTGATCACTTTTCACAAAGCTATCACAATTTTTAGTGTCCTCTATAAGTGAGCATTTAGTGATAGTGTAATCAATAAGGCTTTCGGTATTGTTCACGTGGTTTAAACGAGTAAGAATGGTTGGTTTTGTTTTTGAGATGCAAGTCGTACTGTAGTATTACTGCTTCGAGCTTAGATGTTTCCAGCTTATCTAATTAGTTAAAATCACCCCGAAGTATTATCTTTCCTTCAATAGTAATTGCATTATCAATGTTATTCGCCAGTTGTTCCAAAAAAGCATTGCTAATTTGTTTGTTTGGTTTATAGATAACATTAAAAAATACAAACGCACAAGTTGGTAGTTTTGAAGGGACCCAAAAAAGGTAAGATAATAGGTCTGCGTAAGGTAATAACCAAAAACATTTCTCAAACTAAAAATGCTGGATTTTTTTCATAGTTTCTTATCTTAATTATCAGCATCCACTTTGTTTTCCTGTCATCTACTGCTGCTTCAATAAAAATTTTTATGAAACCTATCGAAATTGTTTTCATTAGAAATACTGAATTTGTTTTTTAAATCAAAAAAAATTTCGTATTTTTTATCATTTATAAAACTATCTCGATCGACCATCAATTGCCTTGATGTTCTTGTTAAAAATTTGTCTGTCAAAATGAAAAATTTTTTGTCAATTCCAATAAAACACTTTTTCAGTGGAGCGTTTTGTGACAGTGTCGCAGTAACTTTTTGAGTAAAAACTTTTCAGTAAAAACTGCTGCAGTAACATTTTGCGTAGCATGGATTCTAAGCTTCACTGCTTGTACATTTTTTGCCAGTTTTGTTTTTCTAGGCGCTGTTTAAAATCAGATATTATATAGTTGTTTTTATCGTAAAACGTTTTCCGATCTGGCTCCTTTTTGTTTTCCATACGGAACCCCAACAAACTTAAAATTGCAAATTGATCACTTTTCACAAAGCTATCACAATTTTCAGTGTCCTCTATAAGTGAGCATTTAGTGATAGTGTAATCAGTAAGGCTTTTGGTGTTGTTCACCCGGTTTAAACGAGTAGGAATGGTTGGTTTTGTTATTTAGATGCAAGTCGTACGGTGGTATTACTGCTTCGAGCTTAGATGTTTCCAGCTTATCTAATTAGTTATAATCACCCAGAAGTATTATTTTTCCTTCAATAGTAATTGCATTATCAATGTTATTCGCCAGTTGTTTCAAAAAAGCATTGCTATTTTGTTTGTTTGGATTATAAATAACATTAATAATACAGACGCACAAGTTGGTAGCTTTAATGAGACCCAAAAACTGTCAAAGTTATCCGTGAAAATATTAAAATTGTAGCGAAATTTTGGGCAAAAATTCTTTGGGACAAGTGTCACAACTCCATCACGTTTTGTGTTCATTCTTATCGAACAAATACGGTCAGTTCTAAAACAAGAGAGGCGTTCTTTGTCAGGATTGAAAAAATTTGTACCGTCGTTTTCACGGAGCCAATTTTCTGTGAAACAAAAATGCTTTTAGATCCCGGATCGTCTAATATTGTGCGTAGTTGTGACCTGTACTGAGAACGCTTTGTACCTTTAGGTGATAAATTTCCAATTTCGACTCTCTTCTCCGAGTTATTCTGATAGACTCATTATATGTCAGAACAGGTCATGGGTTTATTTCTATGTCACTTGCCCCTAGAAGCAGTGCTAAGCTAATGAAAAGATGAGTAAGAATAACAAAAACTCAAAACCAATGATTAGTAACTTTGCTTGCGGAAGGTACATTAAAACTTTATTAAGGCCTTTGATAAAACTTTTTTGTTTTTTAGGTAGTAATATGGCCACTTTTGACGCGAGAATTTTTGAGGCCAACACTAGCAAAGTTAAATAAAATTTTTTCGATTGTTTGGCAGACAAACAGAAAAAATTCAATGTCATTTAACATAAATAATTGCAACAACAGTTCTCAAAACCATCAGTATTACAATAATATGTTTTTATTGGAATGGGGGACTTTGATAGGATTAAGCATAATAGTTTGAAGCCTCCCTAATGTTTAGCGCAGATTATCTTTGATTCATTGTTGATAATTAATATTGGATGTCATAAAAGATTTCTTGTCTGTTTGGGGGTATTTATATGGTTTATTTCGAAAGCTGGAACTGTAATTGTCTGGAGGAGTTTTTTTAATTTAAATTATTGTTTTGGTAGAGTCCCTTGGCACTGATGCTACCATTTGATGTTATTAGAAGATGAGAAAAAAACAGTTTTTGAGAAGAGGCACACCATGCTGGTAGTTTAAACGCACATTATCAACATACAAAAAATTATATCCATTGGAATCACTTTTATCTTTGGTTAAAGTACTCTTTGCATTTTTAATATTAGCATTAAGAAATGATATCTTTAAGGAGGGTTTATTGGAATAGTGCAATTTAATAAGATTATTGATTTCGTCAATTTTTAAATTTTTATCCCGATGCGGCTCAAAATTTTTCAATCGTGTTACTTCACAAACAACGCCAACATCTGGATTGAAATTCTCAATGCATAAATCAATCATTTTTTTCTGTTCCAGAAAATTGTCAGAAGCAGATTTACTATTATGCTTGAGCACGTGGTTGGTACCGTTTTGAATTACTGAAATTGGAATTTTTTTCGGTCGTATTTGCTGAGAACTTTAATTTACTTGTTGGTATTGGACCTTCGATACGCATGGATTGCGCAGTCGATTGGACTGTGTTTGAAGCTTGTCAATTTCAAGCTTGCCTATTATGCTACTGCCAATCACAAGATTATCGCTTTCTGGTGCCAGTTCCTTTTTTGGGAAATCGCGATCCAATTCGTTTGCCTCTGTCATGTTGCCTATTGTTTTGCATTCTTTTTGAATTGTAAGCCCTCCTTGCACTGTCTCACCCCCTACCAATTGAGGATTAGCCATATACAAACCAGAATCCATCATCTTGGTAAACTTTGTAATTGTTTCCTCAAAAAATTTCTCCAAATTTCTCTAAGTTTTAACATAGAGTTGGTAAATATCTCGCTTGTTTAGAAAAGAATACTGCTTTTCTTCCATCATTTTTGTTTACTAAACGATAATATTACTTTACTGTGTGATTTGAGAGCTGTTAATAGCTTAGAGATGCATTAATAGTGCTAAGATTCAGGTGTTTTTAACAAGATTTCTTTTAGATTCAGGTGTTTTTAACAGGAGAGCAAGTTATAAGAAATACATGCCACAACAATAAAACAAAAATCTAATTTAATTATTTAAATTTGTTTATGACATAGAACCTGAAGACTCTGGACAAGGAGATGAAGAAGACAGATGACTTGTTGTACCAGATGATTCCAAAGACTATTGCTCAACAGCTCAGAAGGGGAGTCAGTCCAGTCGACACTTGCAAAGTACCACCCCCTTTTTTACTAAACAACTTTTCCCTTGTTAACAACTACAAATCAAAAAGTTAAATTATTTTAGAATATAAGAAAATTTATAAAATTTTATTATTCTAAATTATTAGAATTATTGATTTTGATCGTTTCGAGTTAATTAGAAATGGGTTGAAACCAGGCCGGTGAACAACAGTGTGGAACCATTCATACACCATATATTGAAGCGAAAACTGGCAGCGAAACTGTAAAAAGTCAGCGTAATGCCAGAAAATATGTTACGATTTTGTTCTATGTTTTATTGTGTACAAAATTATTCGTTCTTCTCTACTGGGACGAACTTGAATGAGCTCTGCAAGATAATTTTGACTGAGTCCTTTGGTTCTCAAGCTTGCAACATCTTGCAGGTTTTTTTAATTCACAAAGGAAACAAAACGAAGTTACGACTTTTGATTGTTGATTTGATTTTTTGTAAAGCAGTGAAAAAAGTGATGTTTGGTTTTTTTTTAATTATAAATACGGAAGAAATTGGAATATGATATTAATTTATTCGTGATAAAATGAAAATAGGATCAGATAGCAATCTTCATAATCAGAAAACTGTCGAATCGGCCAACCTAAACCTTTCTTGCAACCATTTCCAAGCCTCACTAATCAACTTGCCGGTTTATTTGGTACACGTAAAACTGAACGCTGAATAATTTTGTTTACACTTGTTTTCTCAAATTATCAGTGAATTTTTGAACATTGCATCTTCCTACATCGTAGCATCCTCCTACATTTGTAGCTAAATCTCAGTAAAGTCAACTCAATATGTGGATTTAAAATCAGCTCCTATATTGGCTTTCTTGCAACCCAAACCTTTCTTGCAAACATTTCCTTATGGCAACCAATAATTATTAAACTTAAGTTAATTATTTCTAGCAAACACTCCTATGTCCATTACAATTGCGGTTCTTATATGGCACCATAAATATCAACTATACTTGAGGTGCTCAAAGGGACTGTTGAATGCTGTATACGACTGGAATTGATTGCCATTTCGGCCGAATAGGTTTTTGTCGACAAGCAAAAATCAGCTGTGATGGTTTCGATAGAAGATCAATAAACTAATAAGTTATTTTTTGTTGAGGTTGCCATGTATGAAATGGAACGAAAATAGAAAACCAGAAAATCACGTTCGGAATTCGGAATTAAGATTTTTGCACATTAAAACAACACAAATGGTACGATGGTTGACCTATATGTATCGAATCTCTTTCTTAGAATATGCGGACAAGACGTACTTCTGAAACTTAGGACCTTACTGAGTCCTAGGAAGCTACTAGAAACTCCAAATAAACACATCAGAAATGCGATTCAAATTTATATTTCTCCAATGAAGAGAGTAGAAACGACAGAAAGAGAAAGTTCTGTCCGTAAAGCAAGGTGTATGGCAATCAGTCGACGATTTCTTATCACATCCCGGAGAAGAAATATACTCATCTGATTCGAAAAAAGCAAAACTGTTACCAACCCCGAAGAAGAGTTTGTAAAAATAAAATCTATCTCAAGATTGAGGGAACACCAGTCGTTGTTCCGGTATTGACTGAGAGTTTACAATCCACTAGTGAAGCATTGCCTTTTGCAATAGCCTCGTTATTTAATAAGCATTTTACAGAGAAGAAGAATTTGAATACAATTTCAAAAAACTATTCGAAAAGCAGAAGAAAAATTTTCAGCTAACAAATGCGACAATTTGTGCAGACCGCTAAGCAGACCGCAATTTGTGCAAACCGCTAAACAAGTGTAGAGGCAAACCGCTAAGCACAAAATGATATGTAGAGGCAGACACCAACATATGTTCTCAAAAATATGTAGAAGCAAAGGCCAATCAAGTTCAGGTAAATAAAATAAACAGAAAAAATTTTGTGAAGAAGAAAACAATTCATTAGAGCGAGCAACTCCAGGAGCGCAAATGGGAGTAATTTATTCTAAAAACAAAAATTTAGGAGGCATGCGACATGGCAATATGCCTCAACAAGTACCTGCAGAGTAAGAATGCGGGTAGATACAGATGCGGATAGCACAGTCATACTACTTAAAATACAGACTGAGCATAAACAACGCTCAGTTAGACGGTAAAATAAGATGTCGCGAAGCCTATGGTGGGCATCAGTTAAGGCTTCTGGTATCAGCTAATTGTGACTTTGAATGAAACTGAGGCAGGTACAAAAAAAACTAGCATTTATGCAGTCTGAGAAGACATTTGAATACTTGGTTGGGATCTTCCACTCAATCATGGCGTGAACAACATCACAACTTAACACTTGCTTGCTGTGATGGGATACAAAGCTCTTGCGAAACGCTGTTAATACAATTATTACAGCCAGCCTACTGCAAATCCAGGAATATAGCTCTGTCTCTTCAAGACAAAGTCACAGAGAAGCTTAAATTGATTATCAAAAAGGGCATACTAGAGCCTGTTCGGCTAAAATGAGTCACGATTGCATCATCATTGCTTTGGCAGAGAAGGAAGAGTGGAGAATTGAGACCTTTTGTTGACTTGAACGTGCATGTCAACGGCAAAGCCATGAACGAAGATTACCTCATACCAGACATGGAGACAATTTTCCACAATCCGCATGGAGCCGCCTACTGGGCCAGAGTGGACCTCTCAAATGCTTGCTATCATATTGAACTTTACGATGAGGCAAAGGACATATGCGCCATCACCACATCTCAGGTGCTATATAAAATATGCCGATTGCTTCAAAGATTGAAGGACTCTTCTTCAATCTTCCTGAATGTCATCGGATTAGAAGAATCAAGGGTGTTGTAATCTTTCATGACGCTGTGTGGATGTATGGAACTAACAACAGGCATTTCCACAAGTGAGTGCTTGCAGTCAAGAGTTGGCTATGTAAGAAAAATTTTACTATTAAAGAGAAAACCTGAATCAAAATCAAGTTGCTGGACTTTGGGATAATCAATTTCTGGGGACGGAATACCGCCAGAACTCTAAGTTGTTTAAGGAAAGAAAGGCGCTAAACAACTAAATAACAACAAACAACTCGAACCGTTTGTTTCGCTGGCAAGTTTTTTTGGAGGATTTATTCCCTATTCTGCGGTTAAAGTTTTTCCAAAGAACCAAAGGAAAAATACTGATGTCAAATGGGATAAAACGCAACAAAAAACCATCGAAGACATAAAAATGAACTATCTTTTACAGTATTACGATTCGTTAGGGAAATAGAACATCAGAAACAGTCATGTTTTACCTTGGTCAGGTTTTTGCAAAATTTGGATTATTTAAGACTTATTTATCTGATAATGGTCCCCAAATTTTAAGTGGTGATCTTAAACAATAGTATAATTCACTTTGGGAATTAAGAAAAAAATCAACTGTCTATCATTCAAGAGCAATTGGACTAGCTGAAATAGCAATTCATAGAGTGAATCGACAGCTTGAAGCGTGGAGGCCCAAGCTCTAGGTGTTGTTTGGAACATTCATACAGATGACACTGATGGCAGACAGCCACAATTCGAAAACGAGGGGGGAAATTCTAAATGAAATAATTATCGAATGCAGAGTGAGACTAGCAGCATTGGCTAAATTCCACTTGTGCGAGGTTATTCTTGTCAAGCATCAGATGAAAAAAACTCTACAAACTTTTTTTAATAAGAAAGGTGGTCGTGACTAGTTTGTTCATACAACTTCGATCCCAATATTCTAGTGAATAATTGTCAAATTTTATGACTAGATGAGGACATCGTGAAAACGGGACCAACCGTTGCGTAGACCATATCTCAAGTGGAACTGCAAGTGGAACACGGATCAACGAATTTCTTCTCAAGAATAAGTTTCTGCAGCGACATCAGCTGCAGAGCAACCACAAGCCGAATCATCAGAGCGTTCACCAACCACGATAATAAACAAAAAACAAGCAAATATTTTGCAGAACTTATCCCCACAAAATTCTTTTAAACGAGGGTCGATTTCAAGGTTTCGCAGAAAAACAAGCAACCTTGATGTTATTCTTCGTTAGAGTTCGATAAAACAAAGAAGAATTTACCTGGCAGACTCTATTGTTACATCGATAATTAATGGACGCAAAACTAAACTCCACTCTATATTTGTCTTGGCACTATCATTATCTTATATCTTATTGACACATCAATCAGATGTTAGACAATTCTGCCATCCGTAGGAACCTGATTCTAACATCCGCTGACATCCAACTGGTGAACTCGATTGCATCAAGGCCATGTACGCAACATAATAAAAATTTAAAATCGCGTCCGCAATTCGGAAGATTTATTGACATGCCAATCATGTAATTTTTTTAAGCTAATCTAAATTTTCTCAGTAATTAATTTTTTGCATAGATAAATACTATAAAAACGAGCTAATTTTTGTTTACTTTCAGTTCAAATTTCAATTCAATATTCAACTTATTGAATTCATTTGACCCGTGTTACCAACCACGACACTAGCCGCCAGCAGTTCCCATCTATTTTTCTTATCTCTGGAATGTTCATGTTTCATAGCCAAGATAAGTGTACCATGCAAATTTGATGATACTATGTTTTGTGCTAAGGAACCAAAAAATATTTTAAAAGCGGAAATAACAAAACGCTATGGAATTTGTGTATGGGTTTTCAATGAAAACATAACTGTCACATCGAATTTCTGGATACTTGGCTGGATAGCATGTGGAGTTCTTGGCAAACAAAGCAAGATCACATGAAAAAAGATCTTTTTGGTTTCTGACCTAAGTCTGCGTTTTGCTCCCCAGTTACAGGGTACGAGACATTTAGTAGCATATTGCAAGTATAGCCGGATTGAGAATGATATGCACCCCCTGAGAGAAGGTTCAAACCATTTTAATAACCTTTATGAAACCATATATAGTTCATGGATAAGATTCTCAGAAATAGGCAACCCGGGTATATTCACACTGGATTATCTTAAAGTCTCGTTATGACTGCAATCACATTCTAAAAACAAAATACCAAAAAGTTGCCTTATGATGTCATTATTTAAGGACTTTTAACCTTTATTTGCTATCATTAAGGTCTAAACAAAATATTTGTGATTTTTATTTTCGACAATGTTTTCTGATATCTGGTTTTCAACTCTGTCTTTGTTAGAAAATCTATTGCTTTAATATTTTCTTATGATCACATTGATGACAGTTTACTTTTGCAAGATTACCCTCCAACAAGAGCGATCACCCAAATAGTCTCTTCGAAAATCAAAAGAGCACGCAAATCAATCATAGAATGAATTTTTGAGTTGCTATATAACAAGGAAGCCCGTTAAAGTGCGTTTGCACATGATGTTCCGACTCTCGCTCATCTATATTTTTCACTTAACTGTCAACCAAATGAAGAGAAAATCAAGTATACTTCCTTGAATTAAAAAAATTGTTATACACACCAATAAATGAATTAAACAATGCCTTGCCTCATTACAGCGCTCACGAGATTGGCCAAGAATAAGACTACGGAAGAAAAAACCAAAAAGAAAATGAGCAAAAACAAAAACAATTTGTGCGGCAAAAATTCAACATCTAAGCTTAAAAGCACCTAGTAACAACGTCGAAACAAAATCAGATAAAACTTTAACTGCAAAATTTTACTATTTTGTTACAAAGCGAATTTTTTAAACCAAATATTTTCTAACGTCTTAAAAACAACTAGCTTCCGACGAAAAATTTTTGATACATTTACTCAAAAGTCAAAAACCATCCCATAGGATCTGTCTTTGGTTAAACTACGCCACAGAAATGGACTAAAGATGAAGAAAAACTGAAAAAGTTACAAACAATTTGCGAACACACTAACTAATGAAGCCATTAAAATCTTTTGCTGATATCTGAATTTATTGTTTTTCTTAAATTTCTAATGTTAATTAAACTTATTCAAGTAAAATTGTAATGAACGATTAAATATGATTACTTGGGCTTCATTTGAAAGTCATTGGGATCGGTTATTGCGCAAATGTGCCTAAAAAAGAGAAAAAGAACACAAATATTGGCCACTACCATAACATTTAATAAAACGCATATTGTTAAACAAATAAAATATCAGTTACAACGTGATATCAATAGACACGCTAACATCTGAATTACAAGGAAGTGGATGGGGTCTTCTCGATGATGAGAAATAGCTACCAGTTGACAAATATAAGAACAAAAACAAAAATTAAAAAGTTGAAACGATGTATTATCATAAACTTTGAGCCTATTTGCTATAAATGTACTGCATTGAGTAAATTCATTCTTTCAGTCCTCAACTAGAAGCCTATGAGACCTCTCAGCACTTTACGACTAAATGAAGGTTTAAAAAACAGGCAAAATTAGCTAATTGAAGAAAATGAGAGAAATGTGTCAAAGCTGTTAAAAAGGAAATATTCAGGGAAATTTTTTTTCATTTTCAAAAAATTTTTCAACAACAATGGAATTTTTTGTAACATTAGGACTTAAATAAACAATAAATAAGAACAATTGTCCTAATACAACAGCATGTTTGAGAAAAGCCGTAATATCAAAGCCATAAAATTCAATAGCTTTCAACGGAAGTCAATAAATAATAAGTTATATGTAATAATAATAAATTACGCCTCGATGGGAAGAAAATATATTTTATCATTCTCAAATCATCAATAAATAATCACGAAGAGTCGTATGACTTAAAAATAAAAAAATGAAAAGTCGTAAAGTCGAAGTCATAAAGACAAGATTTATAAAAAATTCGCTAAACAGATTAATTTTTTTGCATTAGGAGAGAAGTGGGCCCTGTGAATAGTGAGACTGACCTAAAGTTCACAGAAACAAGTCTAACATCTGCTAACGTTTTCAAAAAAGTTTTTTGAGTCTGAACAGCCATTAACTGTACACTCAAATTACTACATATGTTCACTTACTGATCTTTAGGAAGCCTATTGCACTTTTAGTCAAGAGTCTATGCCAGAGAACTAAAACCATTACTAAAATCTCAAAAATAAAATCTAAGTTTAAATAAAAATTACGATGCCTCATAGTTGGAGCAATAAAAAACGTGAGCGAATCCTTGAAAACGGATTGTGGATTGTTTGTTTATTGGGCATCATTTGACTGTAAAAGAGGTTTGTCATCAACAGAACCTTGGTTTGAGAAGTGATCAGTCTCTAAGTGACTTGAAAAACAATTTAAACGATTTTTAAAATAACAGCTCTCATATAGAAACCGAATTTTTTTGATAGTTAACTTCCCTGTGAAACAAAAACTGGCCTCTTTAAAGGCCTTTCTTCTGTTAGAAATACAAAATTGTTTCATTTGTTCTATAAAATATAATTTTGAAGTAATATTTTTATAGACAAAATCTTAGTTTGAACAAATTTACGTGTTCACATAAAATATTAGACCTCGATAACTCCTCGAAAAAAACGAACTCCAAAAGAATCTTTTCAATTTCAAACTCTACGCTGGACGAACTTTTTAGTGATACCACTCACATTTCTCTACCATGAATGTATCGATCGGCCGAAATTGTGTGAACAACAAAAAAACAATTTGATGTATATAGTTCCTCCCCCCAGTTGGGTCGGAACAACAAAAATTTAAATATAGAGAAAAAAAGAAGTACAATCATTTTTTTCTCTGGAATCTGATCACAAAGAAATAAATTTTGGAAGTTTTGTCGTCTCTGTTTTTTGTCCAATTGATGCTTCATGTTCATCTAGGCTATGGAGACAGAACGAGAGCTCCTGGGACCTCAAAAGGGGTTACTGTAGTTTTCCCTGAGTTAAACCAATTCGTTTTTTTATAATGAATCCCACTTCTCGTGATTTGACACACGCATTAATTATGCTTTTTCGAAAAAGGAGTAGTTCATGCGAAAAAATTTTTTGATTCTTTTCTAACTTTGTTTGCATTCATTTCTACCGCAATTGCCTGATAAATAGCTGGTGTGTTTGTTTTGAGTTGTACGAGAGTGTGTCGATAGTGTTCACGGATATCAAAGGATTCACCACCATCTGCAGTCCTCTCAAACCCACAGATGTGGTCAAACTACTCAACACCATGTACACTCTATTCGACAGGTTCTCAGACCAACACAACATATTCAAGGTATAAAACACACACACACACACACACACACACACACACACACACACACACACACACACACACACACACACACACACACACACACACACACTCACGCACACACACACACACACACACACACACAAACACACACACACACACACACACACACACACACACACACACACACACGCATACACACACACAGACACACACACAGACACACACACACACACACACACACACACACACACACACACACAGACACACACACACACACACACACACACACACACACACAGGCCAACAACAACAAATGTCCTAAAAATATATACTGCTAAGTTTAGAATAATCCGAAGATTCAAAATAAAGTTTTTATAGCCTGTTGTGAATTCTGTTATTGAAGAAGGTGCAACGTCTTACTATAGTACTCCCAAATCATCTTTTGTTATTCTGCATTTTTCCTTCATTTATTGCTTGTATGTCTTCTCACACACACATATTATTCTAGACATGGCGTCCTATGTAGATTTAGAACCCCCACCCCTGCCCCTCCCGGTAGATTATGGCCCTCTATAATTGATATTTTCACACCTTTAAACCTTTGTAATGGTAATTTTAATTTGTAGTGGCCAGTCTCAATTGTTACTAGGCTACATATACCATTAACTGTGCAAAAATAAGTTCTAGTTTGCTCAAAAAGGGATAATGGGGACAAAGACTCAAGACAACTTATTCGAAGATCAATGTTCAGGCGAGTGCTTAAAAAGTTAGGAATTATTCTTTGTAAACAATTAGCTGTGAACAGGGGGAAATGCGTGCGGAAGTTTGTGCTAAAGATTGAGAGTTGACAATTTTTTCTGCTAATGTCGACATTTTGTCCATATTACTGAATTAAAAGGTGGAGACGATTGGAGATGCGTACATGGGAGTGGGGGGATGTCCTCAAGAGAACCAGGAACACCCAGTCAATGCTCTGGAAATGGCACTGAACATGGTCATGGCCACTGGAATGATCAACACACCTAACTCATCCAGGCTGCAAATAAGAGCAGGTATCAAGTCCAACTAGCTGTGATTGATCTAATTTAACGACAGCAATAATTACGCTGTACCCGCAATGTACTCCAACAATAGGTCCCAGGTTGGATTGACTTATGATCAGACCCACTGGAGGCACAGCTGTGAACTCTGCTCTTGAAATTACAGGTTCTGATCAGAGTAGGATAGTCTGATCAGACTCAGAATCCAGGACCATTTTGAGCACAACTGGGTCTGATCACATGCAAAAATATTTTATTGGCATTTTCTTGTGAATTGTTTGGTTAGGTGTGGTTGGCTGTACCAAAAGCCAACACTACAGACTCAGTGATGAGAGCCAATCCAAGTTAAAAGCAGGTATGAAAAAATGTTGAGAAAAGTCTTTAATGAAAAACCTGCCCAATTTCAACTATTGTGCGAGGACTTTTCAAAAATGACATTAAACAAAGAAAAACACAATGCTCCAAATACTGGGATTTTTGTAGACAATAATAGTCAAATTTGATTAAATTTGTGTCCACTGTCTTGCCCAAAACGTTAATCTTAATGAAATGATTATCTAACACGAATACTAAAGAGAGACCTATCGCTACCAATAATCTGATCAGACTATTTGATGCTCAAGTGGGTCTGACGAGAGACAATTTCGATCTCAAAATAATCTGATCAGAACCCGGGCTGCTCATACTAGGTCATATATGATTTGTATGAACTTTTTGCTAGTCATTCAAGGATTATATATAATAATAATAATAATAATAATAATAATAATAATAATAATAATAATAATAATAATAATAATAATAATAATAATAATAATAATAACAATAATAATAATAATAATAATAATAATAATAATAATAATAATAATAATAATAATAATAATAATAATAATAATAATAATAATAATAATAGTAATAATAAATAGAATAATAATAATAAAAATAATAATAATAATGATAATAATAATAAAAATAAAAAAAATAATAGTAATAATAATAATTGTGGTGGAGGATGTATGAAACCAAGTATTACACCTATTATTATAAACACTGTTAAACTATATTACTAGTATTATCATTCCATATGGAATGCAGTATCGTCGTGTTAGAACTTTGTTACACCGTTTCAGTAAACTTAATTACTCATTAACTTAGTCTTTTCGTTGTATACATAAACTGTGAATCCTTATGGACAGGTGTTGTCTGTCACATAAGCTTATGCTAACGTTGTGAGAATAAAGCCAAGTGCTTTTTGCCAAACTGAATAGTAAAAACAGTCTGAATTGACTCTTTGCAACTGATCTTTTGACCGCTATCGTTTACCGCACAACATGGCGCAGTCAGCATTAACACGTTCACCAATAGGCGTAACCCTATTTTGGGAAAAAGGAGCACAACCCACAACAACATGGAAAAAATGGATAACAACAACAAAACTAGCCATTTCGGCGAAAGAGAACATTCAGGTAGAAATATTACTGCGACCAAAACCAACCGCAGAAGAATTAGATTACCCAAAAGAACCAATCTACCAACCAAAACTTCCTGAAGAAACAACAGCAGAAAAGAGACAGAGAGAACAGAGAAACATTAAAAGAAAAGTAGATTGGAAAAATCAATGTCAAGTAGTAGAGGACCAAGGTCCAATGATAGACAATTCAAAATGGGACGAAGTCGATAACAAAGTAAAAAGCTTAATCTACCTCTCACTCGGAACAGAAGAAACAAACATATTTCACCAGCGCAATCCACACACAGAACTATCCAAATGTACAACAGACGCACTAGTAATACAACTACAAGACACATTTAAAGAAATCAGAAACGAAACATTCGACAGATTCCATTTTTTCAGATGCACACAGAACCCAGGGTAATCATTAGAACAATTCCACTCAAGGATAAAGCAAAAAGCAGCACTATGCAACTGGGAAGACCTAGAAGACAGCTTGGTAAAAAAGTATTTTCATACAGGGAATGTCGAACCCGCAAATCCAAATGGATCTACTATCAGAAGATAAAAACCCCCAAGAAACTTTACTTCGTGCAATCACAAGAGAAAGACGACAAGAAAATCAACAACGGATAAGCAACACTCACGCACAAAGTCCAAGTGGATCCGGGATCAACCTAACACAAAGACAAAGACAACAAACACAAAGAAGAAGCATACTCCCCACACCATCAAATAACAACAAGATTCCAGATTGCTGGAAACGTGGGGACAAAATCATTAAAGGACACCTCGATAATTGCCCAGCAAAAAACACATTATGCAACATCTGTAAAAAAAAGTAGGACACTACGCCAAAGTTTGCAGATCCAAAATGCCACCAAGAAGATCGGAAATACAAAATACACAAAGAAACAACCAAACATACAGCAACAAAAGCCAACAACAAAACAATACACAACAACAAACAAACACAAGACGAGTCCGTAATATACAATCAAATCCCAACAATGAGTCAATCCAAGAGGAAGAAGAAGAAGAGACAGAAACAATCGACCCCGAGAGCACATGCTACACAAGAGAAATGATAGAGGACTGGAGTTCCATAAATTTTATCCAATCACTAAACTTCACTACAGTAACCAAAAAAGACTTTAAAGAAAACCAACAAGGAGAATTCTGGATAAAAACAAAAAGTAATGAACAGGACATCAATTGGCTGGTAGACACAGGCAGCCCACGATCATTCATCTCACGGCGCACCGCACAACACCTAGTAATAAAAGAGTTCAGATGCTTCAACAATGACAAAATAAGAGTGGACTACTCAATCCAACTGGATCTAGTAACGGGCAACACAACGGCACACAACTGCCAAATCCTTGTTGTCCCGCAAAACACAGTGAATCTACTAGGAAGGGACACCCTCCAAAAACTCGGGGTCGAATAAACCTACAAAACACCAGGTGAGAAAATACATAACATACAACCAATACAAAACAACATTGCGAAATGGATATTCGAAAAATACCCCCACTTACGCACAAGAATTGGAAAATCAAAAAACCCCCTAGCAAAATCCACAATCCATAATTCATTCCACCCCTCACAGCACATAGGAAAACGAGTTCCACTCCATCTAATAGACAAAGTAGAAAGAGAATTAAATAAACTCATAGAAGATAAACAAATAATTAAATTAGACAAATGTTCTGACGAATACTTTATCACTCCAGAAGAAATCACAGTAAAACACGACAAATCCATAAAAATAGCACTAGATTCAAAAAAATTAAATGACGCTATTCACAAAAACAAATACCAAATGCAAAGTATAGACCACTTGATGGATACGATAGCATGTAAGATCAGCGATCTTAAACAAAAAACAGGAACACTATACTTCTCAAAAATAGACTTAAATTACGCATATAGCCAAGTCCCCTTACACGAAGAAACACAAAAACATTGCAACTTTAACATATTGGGAGGAAACGCCACAGGAACGTACAGATTCATAAACGGCTTTTATGGACTAACAGATACGCCAGCAACATTCCAAAAAAATGGACTTTACACTAGCAAACATCAATTCAGCACATGCCTTTTTAGATGATATAATAATAATAACTAAAGGAATACTTACAAACCATGAAAACGAACTAGATAAAGTACTCGCCCAGTTAGACAAAGAAAACTTGCCGATAAGCCTACATAAATGCAAATTTGCGGTCACAGAAATAAAATGGTTGGGGTACAAAATAAATCCAGATGGAATGATACCAACGGAACGAAAAACCGAAGCCATCATAAAAATGGACCCACCAAAAACCCCAAAACAACTCAGATCGCTAATGGGTAGCATACACCACTTACAAAAATTTGTCCCCAACCTATCACAGATATCAGCACCACTCCGACTATTTTTTTCACACTAAGAAAAAATAAAAAACAACAAATTAGATTGAAATGAAGAACACACAAAATCAATCCACCAAATAAAAACGCAATCAGATAAAAAATAGAAAACAAGCACTTCGACACAAACCGAACAACATGCGACGCAAGTAAAGAAAGATTAGGAGCCTGCCTCGAACAAAAATACGATAACGGATGGCATCCAATCGCATACGCGAGTAGATTTCTAAACACCAACGAACAAAAACATAGCATAAATGAATTAGAGTTACTAGCAGTAGTATGGCACTAGAACACTTTAAATACTACCTATACGGGTCACGCGTCACACTCCAATAGAATCACCAAGCCCTATTATAAGCACTGAAAGACAATAGGGGAATAAAAACATATCAAAGCAGACTAACAAGATGGGTAGATAGACTTTTACCCTTTAATTTTTCTGTAAAACATATTGCAGGAAAAAACATGGGGTTCGCAGACTACTGCATTAGACATCCGACTTCAGCAAAAAAATTTCGTCATTAACTTAATCGACTCATTCAAATTTATGCTAAAGAGAGCAGACAAAATTCATCCAATAGGATCGCAGCAAATATACCAGCACAAAATGACGCAATACAGAAAGTGAACAAAAACAAACAAAGCAAACTGCTTTTAGCCATTTTTCTATCACAAAAAATGTTGTTCTCTGTTAGTCCATTTTTCGTAAACGTTTGTACAAGAAATAAACAAAACATTAACACATTTGAACAACAAATTACAAACAGACCTCTTGGCCCTAACAAGAAAAACATGTCATCAATAGACCATACTAACACCCATCAGACAACCCCCAAACTCCAAATTCCATTACGCCTCCCAAAGCCATTATCATCGGCACGCAAACAGACTGTATATCAAATATTGGACTGAAACCACTGAATTCCCACATTGTGAAAAACTTCTTTGACAAAATTGCTCTCGAAAACTCCCCAGATTACTTGCAAAACTTACATAAATTCCTCGGCGAATCATTTATAGCGAAAGCAATTAAAAACGATACAACAAGCAACAAAATCCGCAGACTTATAGAGCTGCAAGAGTGGAACGCAATCAAAAATTTTTCTAAATACTGGTACAGCCTCCAAAAAAGATCTTTCAGTAAATCCAAATGGATGCATTCTCTATGATGGCAAAATTTATATCCCTACTCAATTACGGAAAACAGTTATCGACTCAGTACCCAAACCCCACCCAGGCCAAGCCGGCATGATTTATTTAGCCCAATTAATATGGTATCCGCAAATTCATCGAAACGTAGTAGCGCTAGCGCAAAGATGCAAACAGTGCACAAAGACAGGTAAAAACTTGAAACCCATCATTTCAAAAAACAAGCACGCATCACTACCAACACTATCAGAACCAAACGAAGAAATCCAAATGGATTTTGCAGGCCCAATAACAAACAACAACAAAGACACATATATATTAGTAACAATAGACAGATATTTCAGATACCCCCACGCAGAAACATATAATAATTGTGACACAGATACAGCCATAAGCTACCTAAACGAATACATAAAATTTCACGGAATACCAAGATCAGTAAGGTGCGACCAAGCACAAGCATTCAAAGCAAAAAACTTTGAAATCTTCTGCAAAAATATTAATATAAGACTAATACTAGCTCCAACGGAGATCACAGAGGCACAGGAATGGTCGAAAGACTAATACAAACCATAAAAAGAAGAATAGCGGCAATAAACGTAGATAACAATTGGTCAAAAGAAATACTAGCAAGCAAAATATCCTCAATTATAGAAAACATAAAACTGATACCAAACACAACCACAAAAATTACACCATTCGAAGCACACTTCGGCAGAAAACCAAACACACAAACAAGCAATATAGTCACACACCCTAACAAGAAAAACCTCACATACAATAACATAAACAAATTCTGTTTAGACAAGAAGATACTCAGACGCCCAATGCTCGACCAACCAGCAATGTGAAACTTTTCGGACTCCGAACCAAACCTGGACATACATTACAATACCCCAGAAAACTCAGACGCGGAGTCGGACACAATCCCCCTAGCAAGACAAAGACAGTCCAAAAGTAAGCAAATATCACCAATTAAGATAACACCCGATAAATTAAGTATAACACTCGGAGATAAGACATCCGTACTATTAAACAAAAGAAAACAAGTAGCCAGAAAAACATTAATGAGAAGAGCACCAGAACCAAGGGGAACATTAAAACCATTATGCAATATAATTCCAGATGGAACCATAACTGATTACACACTAACCACAATATCAATCGACACACAGAACAGAACAAACACACGAATCCGAAAAAGCGATTTAGCTATAGCAACAGAAACATACCAAAAACCTACACAACCACCAGAAAACAAACCACGACTAATACACTTCGTCGCATGTAAGACAGTGCGAGAATACAATAGAAATAGAGAGAAGATACGTAAATTCTGTTTAGAGGAAAAGAAACAACTCCAGTGTGAAGCACAACTAACAGGAACACAGCAATTTATGGAGCAAAATATACCCGGCACCCCCAGCGAGTGCACCCGAAGCACGCGAAGAAGGACCCAACGAGGACAGCCAGGGACATCTTACATGGAAAGTAACCAGCCATTACAACATCAAGCAGGACCATCCACCAAAAAACTCAACAGGAACTCCCAAAAACTACGAAGTGAACGACAAAGAAAGGTACTCTCACCATCCAAGAAGACGATGCGACCAACAAAAAATAAGACGTCAGCATTCGAGCAAAAAGCCAAAGAGGCAGCAATCGCACAGACCAGACTCACACTCGCAAGGAAAAGACTACAGCAACCGGCACAGAAGCAACATTCATTGATCCATATGGATCTCTCATCGCTAAGCAACTCCAAAACAATTGAGATAATAAATCTCGCCTCACACTCGTCGACACCAAGTCTCAAGCATATAGTAACCTCATCATCCTCAAATGATTTCATGACTAAAATCCCCAAAAAGAAACATCGACAACGTGGTAGACCGAATCAAAGCGAACAACCAAGTACGGGAGGAACAAACCACAAAGGACACAGACACAGACACAGACTACGCAAACATCATAACAATAAAGAAAGCAGACCCACAAAAGGTCTCCACACAGGACAACAACACCACACAGCAGAACCGCACAACGCCACAACCACAACACTCATCAACACCAATCCAACAGGAATACCACCAGCACCACCAAACTGCAGAACACGATTCAACCTCAGACATCGAAAACGAACCACAAACAAACACAACCACAACTTAGAACACACAACAAACTCACGACAACGAAATCAACATTATCCCAGCAAACAAGACCTCGGAACAAAGACCAATCGCATCCCTCAATACAGAGGACATGGAGGAACTTAACAAATTGATATTCGACTAATATCAATTTCATAACAGGGGAAGTGCGATGGAGGATGTATGAAACCAAGTATTACACCTATTGTTATAAACACTGTTAAACTTTATTACTAGTATTATCATTCAATATGGAATGCAGTATCGTCGTGTTAGAACTTTGTGACACCGTTTCAGTAAACTTAATTACTCATTAACTTAGTCTTTTCGTTGTATACATAAACTGTGAATCATTATGGACAGGTGTTGTCTGTCACATAAGCTTATGCTAGGGTTGCGAAAACAAAGCAAAGTGCTTTTTGCCAAAATGAATAGTGAAAAACAGTCTGAATTGACTCTTGGCAACTGATCTTTTGACCGCTATCGTTTACCACACAACAATGATAATAATGATGATGATGATGATGATGATAATAATAATAATAATAATAATAATAATAATAATAATAAAAATAATAATAATAATAATAAAGAATTACACTATACTTGGTTTCAACAAGCTCAGTAAGTCCCTAACGTGGCTTGAATTTTTTCCTAGAAACCATTCCCATTCAGGGATCATACAAAAAACTTCAAATCCTACATTTTCAATTGAAGTTGAAAAAATTTCCGCGAAATCATACAAGTTCATATATGTTACATAAAACTTTGACTGGTTCCACAATTTTTCGTATAATGTAGTTGAAGGACATTTTGAACTTTTGTATTGCATTTAAAATTCACATTTGATACTTTGTGTGCACTAAAAGAATAACTTTGCAACTTGAACAAACTTTTGTTTTACGAATTCGTTTTATCCAAAAAATTTTGTTTTATCCAAAAACAAAAAAAGTTTTAACCAAAAAATTTTTGAAATGGTTTCTTAAAAATGAAAATTTTTAGGTATTAACTAGCTTCAGAGAATATCAAAACTTTAGCTAGCATTTTGGACTTACTCTTTTATTTAGTGCGCAATTTTTGTTCAATTTTTGAAAC
This sequence comes from Convolutriloba macropyga, assembly GCF_964194025.1. Taxonomy (NCBI): domain Eukaryota; kingdom Metazoa; phylum Xenacoelomorpha; order Acoela; family Convolutidae; genus Convolutriloba; species Convolutriloba macropyga. Next base: position 28,909 of record NW_027452073.1, read on the forward strand.
TTTTTGTCAGTGTAATTTGAATACGCCAAGTTCAGCCGGTAGAAGTCCTTCATGGTACTTGGAATGACTGAGTGCACCTGAGGTGAAGAATGTGGTTTAATAAAGTAAGACTGACTTACGATTTTAAAACGAACTTTTTATACGTAAAGTTTGAATGAACTCAAACTCTTTCTTAGTGTGTATTAAATTCTTCCACCAAATGGTTGTACATAAATTGTATATATATATATATATATATATATATATATATATATATATGTATATATATATATATATATATATATATATATATATATATATAGTGCCAACTTTGCAAATGATATTGCAGGTTAGGGTCTCTTAGGGGATCAAAAAGTGATGCCGGGGAATCACATAAAATCACATACAAGGATCATGTATGATTTCTAAGTCGTCATACAAGGATCATACTAGGAGATACGTTATGAGACCCAGTAAACCATTTTGAGCGCGGGATATTCTAAACAGAAACGATACCGAGCGCAGGATTGTCTGATCACAAAACAGGCGCTTCTCATCAGAAGTCATTGAGAGTGCAATAATATTTTTGACCCCTATTGCGTTTGAGCAGTGATCTCATGATCTGATCAGAGTTTATTTTGGTCTGGCGTGCTCTTATCAGAAGTCATTTCACTCTGGTGCCGCGCCCTAGAGCAGCAAAGAAAAATAACACCAAATATTGAAAACTGAAGGTGCTCAATCCCACAACCTCCAGAACCACGGCCTAGTGTGCTTACCTTTTACCACAGAGCGTCTTATGAATTTGGTAATAATGTTGCGCTTATGTACCATCGCTTGAACAGGCCAACCGTTAGTATGGTCTTCCACAATGTAGTTTGGGTGTCGGAAAAACCTTCGACGCAATTTCTGGCGTCTCAACAAAATTAACATCTTTACTAAAAAAAATTATTATAGCCCCAAATAAGTAATCCCATTTGAGCCATTAAGATCTAATAAGTTTAGATGGAGTGTAAATCACTAAAACTACATATCCGAAGAAACTAGCTGAATTCGGGTTGACAATATTTTTGCCATGTTATTTGGATTGAAGCTTATTTTTCTCCAGGATGGGAAACTTCTAAGATGTGCGGTGAAATGTGATGATTTCTAATTAACTTCATTTTAAAAACCTACTTTTATAATATTACGCTAAAAAAGCGCTGGAAATTGCTGATAGTAGATTGAAAACGCGTCGTAAATAATAATTGTTCTTAGAAAACTCAGCTTAGTTTGCTACTTTTCCCGCCATGCCACGGTCCTGAACTTTTCGGTGTCGTAATCGTAATCACCTTTGTGTTCTTTGCCAATGTTTTCGAGGACTCCTAACACTTATTTTATTTAATACGAACAAGTCAGTTTTGTAAAAAATAATATTAAAGAGCATGACTATCAAGTTTGCAGCAAATTTTCAGCAAACAAATGCGGATGAAATGGCAATGGCATTAACACCTCGATCCGTGTTTATAAAATATAAACAACAGTTGTTTACTTTATTGCTCACCAAAATTTTTTTGTTCAACGGAAACAAATTGGGAAATGTGACACCCAAAATAGTCGTATCTTCATCTGGAGACAAAGGCTTCGAAGTGCCTCAAATTTTTAGCACTACATAAAATAGTTCCTTTACCGATTGCCAAAAGTTGTTTTTCGATATCCAATGTATTGTGAGTATCAGTCTAGTGTATCAACTGATACCTGCTTTTTCCTTCAATTCAAGATATTTTTAGATTTTGTTTCGTGAAATGAAGTAAAATAGGACAGAACACTTTTGCATGAAACTAAAATTTCCTATAAGCGGCAATACAAGCAAAACTTTGCCTCGATTATGTTTTAAAAATCTTAACAATAATTGAAACCAAATAAGAAAGCATTTGGAATCTATTCTACCCCACTCCCCCCCCCCCTTCTGTCAGTTGTGATCCCCGTTAAAACTTTTTTGTAATTAATAACCACTAAAAATGGCGGACAAAAAGAGCGAGTGGGCAATAATATTTAGCAAAAATCACGAGCTTCATTTGATTTCCTGAAGATTAGACAATTTCAATTGAATACAAGAAAAAACAATCAATTTCTACCCATTATAAAAGTTGTTTGATCGCGGAAATGTTTTGAGAGCGGCAGCCGAAAAAAGTTTGACTGCCTTTAAATCTGATATTTTTTACTTATAGCATCTGAGCCTGCAGATAACGTCAGCAGTCTATGTCTATGTTTTGAATTCTTGCCTTATATTTAGACGAAACTACTGGAAATTTTGCTACAGCACAAATATAATAAATTCGGTTTTCAAAACTAAAGACATGTTTCTGTTATTTATACAAACACATCACTTAAAATTGAGAGGACATCAGAAGGCTTATATAGCCTAGTCGAGTGATGCCTTGAATCAGTTTTCATCAGCAATTAACACTGACCTGTTACGAGCTCTCAAAAATTAATTCTAGGTGCAACGAAGCATTGAAAAAAAATTTTAACACCCAACAAAAAAAGAGACAGGATGACAACAAGCTATGGGTAACATATTAGAAAACGAGAGCAAGTCAGCATTACCTTGCATGTAATTTCTAACGCTGGAAAAAAAGAAAACATATTATTCTGGATTTTTCTAACTCTATTACGTATTGTGCATGACCACGTTCAAACTTTAGCTTTGCATTTAAAAATTTCCTGACCCGAACACTCATTGATTTACCGTTATTTCCAGTTTTGTTGTTTGAAGGTTTTATTGATTTAGTCATATTTCGCATTTTAGATAAAAGTTGAACTTCAGCAGGCGTGATTATAAAATTTATTTCTTCTAAATGACTTTCACGTCTCAAGATCTTTGCTAGTAGTTTCAACAACTACTTCAAATGAAGCTCAATCACTGTTAGAGTATGAAAATTTTCTATTAAACTATTAACTGAATCATGCTTTTTGAATCCAAACACAATTTCAGCAAATGATTCAACTTCAATTCAAGCGGATCCAATGCAGTTTTACAAGCAATGCCGTATATTAAAACAGCAAATTGAATAATTGACTGTACAAAATTTTTGTAAGATAAGAGTAGTTGTTGGCAAGTCAGTATCTTCCGCAGTCCCTAAAAAGACCTTACGAAATTATTCATTTTATTGAATAAGTATCGAACGTGTTCAGTGAATGTTAACTCTCAATCAAGAACTATGCCAAGATATTTGACTTCTCTTTTTGGTTCATTAGTTTTGTTGTTTATCAATGTTATGGAAAAAAAAGAGCAATCAAGGTTTTTGTTCTTGCTGAAAAGAACTTCAAAAGTTTTGTATCAGTTGATGGACATTTTTCTGTTGTTTAACCACACAACAATGTCATTTACACCATTCTGGAAATCTATTTAGTCAGTAGAATGGTTTTTGAATAGGTACAGTATTGTCTTGAAGCTATCTAATTGACTTGAAGCTCTCGTTATTTCATTGACGTAAATTATAAAAAGCAAGGGACCCAAAACTGAGATTGGTGGTACTCCAAAAAGAATAGGTTTTAGTTTAGTGACTTTTCCTTTTATTCTAACTCTCTGACTTCTTGATAATAGGTATGATATTAAAAACTCATGTATTGGCCCCCTGAAACCTATGCTATAAAGGACTTCAAGAATTTGGTTTAGATCCACCGTATCGAAAGCTTTTTTTAGGTCTAAGAACACCGCTTTTTTGACTGCTGTCTTCAAGTCCCAAGATTTCTGAATTTCCGAAGTCAAATTAAGCAAGGCTTGTACAGTTGATATTTTCCCAATGCTTTTTCCAAAAAGCTGAAAATTTGTTCCGATAAATTTTTTTCGAGTATTTTTCTGACCACTGGCAGAAGCGAAATAGGTCTGAAGTTACTGGGTTTTTCTGTATCACCATCTTTATGAATTGGAAGCGCCGTAACATGTTTTAGGCACTCCGCAAAAAAAGCGCTTCTCGATACAGTCATTATAAACTTTAGTTAGGACAGGAGTTAGAGAAAAGGATAGTTTTTTTTTTTTGAAAGTACATTGCTTAAACTAAACTCACCTCTTGAATTTTTATTGGGCATAGAATTTATTATTCTCCCCACTGTTGTTTTGTTAACGTATCTTAGTATCATTGAGAATTTGGATCTATTGGTCTTTAAAATTATATTTTCATGAGCGCAACAAGAGACGAAGTTGGACTCCCACAGATGCAAAAGCTGACTAAAACTTTGGACACAATTTTTCATCGACCTTTGTTGCAGCCAGTTTCTTTTCCTATATATCTCGTACCGCTTGGAAGAAATTTTTTGTATTCAGTTTAGCGGCAAAAATTACTTTTGCAAAAATTACTTTCAAATTTCTTTTGTTAGAAAAGGCGTTTTTTCTTTTCATTTAGTTTTTTGCAATCTGTTTCTGATTTGGTTGTATTTACTTTTTTTTAGATTTTTCTCGCAGAAACTCTTGATAGAGAGAGCACTTTCATGTGCAGCCAATATTTTAACTTCATTGTCAACCCATTTGTCACGTTTTTGCCTCAAGTTCATTTTTTAGAGCTTTTTATCTGTTATTTGGTTTGCTATTATCAACATTGAGATCTCCACAGAGTAAAATGGCAATTTTTGGGTCTGAGTTGGATATTGTCTAAATAATCATGCGTGTTCTCAGAAAAATTGTTAATTTAGTATTCGGTTTTACGTAAATAGTTGTGACTAATACGTTAATCTTAGTTAATATTAGCGAGCCTAGAGCCATCAATGAGTCTTTCTCTTACGTTGAAGTATTCCTATGAGGAAACATATTTTCAGATACATTGCCTCAAACATAAGCAAATATGGTAAAACAAAAACTTTAAGAAAAATGTTATACATAGTTGTGAACTGAATTAAAATTAGGCCTAAAAATTGTATTCGCTTTTAGATCTAGTTTGTGAGAAGGATTTATTTTGCAACTCTAGTGAATGATTTGGTAAATCAGATTTACATATTATCTGTTGAATAAAAACTAACAGATTGGTTTCTGATAAACATCATCAGCCAAAAATACTGTACTCATCCTTTTGATCTCAATTTTATGGTAAAATTAATTCCCCTTCTTAATAATAACATTTCCAACTTCCAAGAGTTCGTTGCTCGTTTGTATTATTCCATACAGACAGATATATCTTATTGATGTCAGAATCGTTGTTTATGCAATCTTGTTTTGTAAGAATTGATTGATTTGTATGAAAATGATGGGTTCAAGTTATCAACAAACTATCTGAATTAAAGACGATCGATTAGAAAAATGGAACACAGTTCGAGCCCCTGTACTATTTCTACATTACTTTTTTCATCGACATTTTAAATAGTTGGACATAACGCAAAAGTCAAAAAGTTAGTTAGATATAAAGAAGAAATTGATTCTTTCAAGCAATAAAGGCCCAAAAAATTTTTTCATTGACAAAAATTGCTTAACGAAGAAAACAATGACAATGCAGGATCAAAAACTTCTGTGATAACTAATTCTGTCAAGTGAATTCTAATTTCACCGGAATGTTTATCCGTTGTAAGCAACT
>NW_027452074.1:0-12917 GCF_964194025.1 Convolutriloba macropyga
AAAGATGAAGTAAATTAGATTTGCAGCCAATTTTGGGACCAAACTTGAAACAAATTTACAACTAATTTTTGATTCAAATCATTTTTTTAAAAAATTAAACAGTTAGAAGTCAATCAGGCCTGTTTTGTTTCGTGAGACAAAAAAAATAGAAGATAAGAAAATATTTCGGTTCTTTAAATGACTCATTTCCTGGATTTCCACGGAATCCGAATCAATTTCACAATGCGGTCTCTCCTCAACATCCATGCCAACATAGACACACATACTGTCTTCAACCATAGAAGAATCTTGTCCCAAACTGTAGAAGTCGTTCGAGTTCAGCTGACATATTTTTCGGTTACAATAGTTGAATGATTTACATTCTGCAGTCTGTAGACACATTGTTGCACACCCGGTTTGTTTTGAAATGCCTCCTTTAATAGTTTATTTGGATCTTTTGCGTCTTTTTGCGTTCTGATGATAATAAAGCAAAATGATGGCAGGATATTGCATGATTCGGTTGTTATCATTTTTTCTGCCAGATTTTGTGCGAAAACCATATGCCTGTTGGTATGTTAACAATCCGGTCTCAATTAGAGAAGAAAAAAGTAATAACAAAGATTACCACGACTTACGATTCGATTTACGAAAAAAACTTAAGGTGGAGGGGGTTTTGGATTGAAGTTATACTGTCACGTTATCCTTACACATTTACAATTCTAATCGCGGAAAATTTCTTTTGTTTCCAGCATAGCTTTTCATTGGTTTTTGATCGCATAAGATACGGAAATAATATTTTCTAGGCAAAAAAAACAGATTTCGCCGAGTTATCGAGTTTTAGTACTCGGTTTACATATATTGTCGATAAAAAATCATTGAACAGAATACTTCGTTATCATCACATAGCAGTCTTCGTTTCATTGACAGCCAGGAAACAAAGTGAAGGTAAGTTCACATTGGCAAATTAATGACGTTTTTTTCTCCATCGAAGGTCCTGTCAAGTTTCTGAATTTTTAAAGAACTGAGAACCTGATTGTCTTCCATTGAATTTTTATTGTCACTTTAATGGTCGTCTTAAGGACAATTGAGCCAAATTTTGTAGGAATTTACTTATGTGATCAAAATATCAAATAACTGATCCTAGAAGAAGTTTTCGAGAATTTTCAGCGCAAAAGGAGACAAATTTTGCAATGTTTTTGATTCAAAGTTGGAAAATCCTGGTTAAGATCGGTTACAAGCCAACTAGTTTCATTTTTGCAAGAAACTGCATATGACTTGATAAAATTAGATCATTTTCATCAGTTGACCCACTGAAAAACAAAACCTGAACACCGAGAAATTACATTTTGTGAAATACTATAAAAGATATGTCTACCATTTTATGATTTTTGAAAGGCGTATCTGTTTGCCTGCAGAATCGGTTTCCTGAGTTTTCGACGTAAATATGCTTTAAAAAATGAATTTCGGCGTCGTCGTATTTAAGACTGACTCTATGTTTACTAGAGACCAGTTCATGGCAAAAATAGCGCCATTCAGAAAAGAAAAAGTGAATCGACGATCGTCTTGTTGGTTTTTTGTTTTAAAGTATAAGGCAAGGTGGAGTTTTGGTCCAGTTTTATAGAACAGAAAGATATCTGCACATCGCCCTTCATATGCAAATTGTTGATTGCTTAATTTGCTCGGCCTTGACAATTGATCAGAAATCTTTTTTTCTTTTTTAATCCAAACTCCAATAGATAGCATGCTAATAACTTTACAACAACGTTTTTTGTAAGGTTCCATCATCTCACTGTCAGATTTAAAAAAGCCCTAATTTGAAATCTTTTTGAAAAAAATTTCAATCAGTCAAAACAAACCAGTATTCAAAGTTTTCTACTCCAAAAAACAATTAAATCTATATTACTTTTTACCAATTTAACAATAAATATGATCCCCCAGTTTAGTCAAGTTTTTATTTCTGCAGGTTTATAATTTTTCTGAATAAAAAGCAGCCAGTTTTTGGTACAAAAAAGTGTTTTAAATTTGAAGCCCAAAAATCTCAAAAGTTCCTCCCGCCCGGCTTTTGGTCGATTTTTGCAGTTATTTTGAGGCAGCGTTTTTTAAAAAAAATTTTTCCTTCTGCTGCTTTAAAAAGAAAGGTTTTATTAGCCGATAGGTTCAAGTCTGCAAAAATTCACGAATTGACGCAAAAATCGACAAAGATTGTAAAAAAAATTTTGTCAATTTTTTGAGACAAAAGGACAAAAGGATAAAAAGACAAAAGGAAAAATAAACCAATTTTCACAATATACCCCAGTGATTCTGGAATTTTTATCGTGTAAGATCTTATAAGAGGAATTTTTATCGTGTAAGAACTTATAAGAGGAATTTTTATCGTGTAAGATCTTATAAGAGGAATTTTTATCGTGTAAGATCTTATAAGAGGAATTTTTATCGTATAAGATCTGATAAAAGCCTTATCAGATCTGATAAGAAGATGCATCCCCTTACAGGCTATCAGCAAGATGGTTTTGTCAGAAATTTGTCAGATCTTACACGATAAAAATTCCACAATCACTGGGGTACAAACTTAATCTTTTATAACGTCAAATGCTAAATTATACCGATCATTTGAATAGAGTATTTAAATTATTGTTCCGACCCCACTTGAGGGGGAAGGATCTATATACTCAAATGGGTTTTTTTTGTTCCGTTAAGTTTGGCCGATCGATATATTCTTCGTAGAGAAATATGAGTGGTATCATTTAAAAGCTCATCCAGCGTAGAATTCGAAATTAAAAAGAATTTTTTTAATTTCGTTTTTTTCGAGGAGTTATCGAGGTTTAAATTTCATGTGAACACTTGATATTCGGTTCACTTTTTGCTCAATTTTACCGTAATTTTCGTTGAATTACCATTTTTCAATGATAATTTTTATTCTAAATTACATTTCAAGTCGCAAAATAAATCATTTTTCTGATCCTAATTTACGAAAGGCAATAAAAAGACTAGTTCTGGTCTCATAGGAAAGTTTACTATGAAAAATAAATCGAATTCTATTTGAGAGCTTTTTTTGAAAATTTTGAATTTTATTCGTTTTTTTCATTTCACCTAGAGATTAATCACTTTTCATATCTAGGTTCCGTTAATGAAAAACCTCATTTACAATCAAATGAAGCCCAATGAACAAAAAATTTGTTTCCAAGGAATCGCTCCATGTTTTTTTTGGATTCGTATCTCAGTTTTTGTAATTTCAAATAAAATTTTGATTTTCTTTTTAAGGTTTTACTATATTTTTGAAGTCTTGTGGGCTAGATTCTGCGACTAAAAGTGAAAGAAGTTTAATAATGAGCATTAAGTGAACCTATCTCGAACTTTGATTGGACAGCTAAAGGCTGTTAATAATTTAAAAACGATTTTTCGAGAAATTTTTTAATATTAACCGATCATAAACTTATTTTCGTGAATTTTGGGTGAGTCTCAGTAATAGAAGGACCCTCTTCCTTCTACTGCAGCCAAAATTATTTTGTTTAAAGGTTTTATCTTCTTTCTATTCGTTATATGACTTCAAAGCCGCAAGATTTCAAAATTTTTTAGAAAACTTTTTTTGAATATTTTCGTATTATTGGTCCCGCTTGAAATCTTTTCACATTATTCTAATATTTATATCTCCCATTGACTTAGAGAAGATGTTCATTGGATAATGGATAAAGCCCATTGAACAAAAAATTCGTTTCCAAGGAATCGCTCATGATTTTTTGGATTCGTATCTCAGTTTTTGTATTTTTAAATGATATTTTGATTTTCTCTTGAGGTTTTACTGAATTTTTGGAATCCTCTGGCATAAAATCCTTGACTAAACACGCAATAGATTTTGTTATGGGCATTAGGTGAACCTATCTAATGCTTTGACTTGACAGCTAATGGCTGGTAAGACTCTGAAAATAAATTTTTGAATTTTTTTTTATTAATTAACCATAATATTATTTTTGTGAACTGTAAGCTACAGTATTAACCGGAATCCTCTTCTTCCTACTGCAACCAAAATGATCTCCTTAGTGGTTCTGTCTACTAACAATTGGTTATATGACTTCAATGCTACAAGATTTCAATTTTTTTTCAATTTTTGGACATTTCGTATTATTGGTTCCTTTTGAAATCTTATCACGTTTTCCTAAAATTGATGTCTCCCATTGTTTCAGCGAGAACGTTCAATTAATCATAGATAAAGATTTCACAGAGAGAAATTTTTGGTTTAAATAGCTTCAATACTTTCTTCTCACAATTTTCTACAGAGTTTTTGATTTTTGTCTGTGTTTGTTTTTTTCATAGAAATAAGACTTATTAGGATGTCTTATTAATTACATATGCATGACAAACATCCTTGCTCTCAGATCATGGCATAAATGAGCGTCTTTATTGACTTCCGTGGAGAGCTATTGAATTTACAGGCTGTTAAGACTTTAAAAATATTTTTTTTGAAATTTTTTTTGAACATAAATCAATTTTCAGCTTATATTTGTGAACTGTAAGTCAGTCTCAGTAATGACAGAACCACTTTCCTTTCTACTCCAACCAAAAGTTTTCTAGTTGGCGGTTTCTTCTGGTAACTACTGGTTTTGTGACTTCAATGACACAAGATTTCAAAATTTTTCGTTTAGTACTTGGACATTTCGTATTACTGGTTCCTTTCGAAATTTCATCCTGTTATCCTGATATTAATGGCTCTTACTGGTTCTCAAAAATATCAATGGATCATAGCCAAAATTTTCAAACAAAGACTTATGATTTAAATGACTTCGACACTTTCTTCTTGGATTTTTCTACGAGAATTTTTGGTTTTCACCTGTATTTGTTGTTTTTTCATAACCATAAGACATATTGTGGTGTCTTATTGATTGCCTATGCATGAGAACCATCCTTGTATGGTACTCACATCGTGGCATAACTGAGCGTATTGATTGACTTCCACTGAAAGCTATTCAATTTAATGGCTGTTAAGTCTTTAAAAACATTTTTTTGAAAAGTTTTTTTGTTGAACATTATATTAATCAATCTGAAACCTATTTTTGTTACTTGTAAGTCAGTCTCAGTAGTGACAGAACCCATTTCTTGTCTATTTCATAAAAAAATATCTAGTCAGCGGTTTTATCTTGTAACTAATGGTTTTTTGACTCCGATGCAGGAGGTTTCATATTTTTTTTAGTTTTTGTTTATTTTTTCGTAATTTTGGTTATTTTTGAAATCTTACTACATTATCCTAATATTGATAGTTCCCATTGGAGGAGACGTTCAATGGATCGTAAAAAAAAGTTTTCAGAGAAAAGCTTATGGTTTAAATAGCTTCGACACTTTTGTTCTTGCACTTTTCCGCTGAATTTTTGGATTTTGCCTGTATTTGTTGTTTTCATAATCAATGGCATGTTGTAATGTTTTAGTAAGAACTTTTGAACAACAAAAATTGTTGTCGTCTCAAGTAGTCAAAATTTAGCGTATTCAATGGCTTCCGCTGAAAGATATTGAATTTTATGACGTTGATACCATGGGTTTTCTCAAAAATTTCGTGGTCTTAATGTACTTTTCCTTGCCATACCAGTTTTTGTGATGAGTTATCAATAACCTATGAATAAATAAGATCATTGCCTTCCCATCGAAGAAGAACTTAGCGTGTTTGTTTAATTCCATTGAAAGCTATTGAATTTAATGGCTTTGATACTAGTGGTTTTCTAAATAAACTTCGTGGTATTAATATTTTTCTATAAATTTGTTATTTTTCAAGTCATTTTGCAACAATAGAAACAGTCCCATTGCTGTTAAAAAATTTAATTGAAAATCGAAAAGTATGTACTGAAAAGATCGTTCTCTAATGGCTTGGACACTTTTCTTGCTTAATTTTTTTTGAATTTGCTGTTTTTGCGTTTTTTATTCTTTAGGTAGCAGTAAAATGCTGACCGGTGTCATAAACTTGTAATTGCCGATTAAATGAATGATGTTACCTGAAGTAGTCAGTTTATAGCAAATAGTTTTAAAGTTTATGATATTATACATTTTCAAAGATCTTTCAAACTTTTCAGTTTTTATTGTTCTTTTCGTCAACACGTAATTTATTCTCGTCATTGAGAGGTCCCATGCAACTCATTGAATTTCAAAAATTAACATTTCTGCTGACATTATGTTGTAACTGATGTTTTGTTTGGTGGACAAGATGCGTTTTCATAAAAAATTTTTTGCGCGGTGTATTTGTGTTTCTTTTTCTCTTCCTTTAGAACATTCATGTAATAACAGATCCCAATGATTTTCAAATGTGGTCCAAATGAACATATTTCTTGTTTCAGTATAATTCTAGCTGTATTAGTATTAATAATAATTGAAATAAAAATACATAATATTCATATAATAGCTAATGATTTTAATGGCTTCAATAATTTGTGTTTTTTCAAATATTTCGTAATTTTTTGAGATTTTCTGCGTGTTTAGTCCATTCCTATGGCTTAGTCTAACCAAAGATAGGTCCCATTGGTTTCATAAGGACTTTTCAGTAAATTTAAAAAGAATAATTTCATTATAAGCTACAGATTTTCTAGACTTTTGAAAATTTTTGGTTTAAAAATGTTGATTGATTTTTGATATTAACCTCATTTTTTATTCTCTTTGTTGAATTGTTACTTAGTCTCATTAGGGAAAACATCCATCTGCTGTAGAGTTAGGAAAAACTAAATTTGTGTAGTTAAGGTTTTATCTGACTGCATTTTGACGTTGTTACTGGTTGCTTTTAAATTTAGAAATTGGGCTTCTGCCGTGAATTTTGTTTTTGCTTATTTTGTTGTTTATTGTTTTTCTCGTAGTTTTTCAATGGCAGATCTCGTGAGCGCTGTAATGAGGCATGTCATTATGTAATTCAATTAGTAGTTGGGTTTTGTTAGATTTTTTTAAAAACTCAAACATCTATTTTTGTTATCTCTTCATTTGGTTGACAATTAAGTCAAAAATGTAGATGAGCTCGAGTCGGAACATCATGTGCGAACGCACATTAACGAGCCTCCTTGTTTTGATCGAATACCCAGATTGGGTTAAGAAGTCAATTTAAAAGATCCATCCCATAAGTTTTGATAGGCGTCCCGGACAGTATCTGACCCCGTAATGTGTTATTGAATGATACGTTACGATTGGCTACTTCCCGAATGACGCAAACTCCTTTTCCCAGAATTGAAAATAAAAATAAAACCAAAAGCACGATGTTTCGGTGTATCATCGCTGCTCCAATTAGAAATAATAAGTTGTTAAAATTTATTTTAAACAATTTAATTACAAATTTAATTACAATTTAAATACAAATTTAATTACAAAATGAGGTAATTGTCCGTCGGGTTCTGTATAATCAGTTACCCAGCTGGTGTTTCTAATTTTGCAATTGTGAAAAATGATGGATGAACTTTTTGTTATCGTATGTACTTGCGGTCAACTATTTAATGTATTATCTGTTTGAATAAAAACAAAGTTTTTATGAGTTTCAGGAGAGGTTTGGGTGGAGGATCTGAACAAAGTAACGGAACGTCTTTCCTGATAATTAGAATCACCTGTATTAGTTTTGTCCATAAGAACCGTGGAGATTGGTGATCAGTTTTACAAAAGTAGCTATTCAATAAGCAATATACAATAGTAAGGCTTCCTCTTTTTGTGTTAAACAATCATCATGTGCCTCTTTTTTGCAAAGTACAACATATCATATTGTCTCGGGCCATTTAATTCAATCACAAAAAAACCATTTTTAATTGCTGAAGAGATGAAATTATATTAGGAGGATTAATCAAGTGCCCGTTGTTACTAGGTGGGAAGGAGTTAAATTTGGGAAAAAATCCCTTCAAGATTTTTAATAGCATGCCTCCGATTATTTTCTCTTTTCAATTCAAAAACTTGAGCTTCCTTCAAACTTTTTAAACTAAATACTTACCATTCAACTTGAAAGTGCCTCACAACTTCTTAAAGGCGTAATATGATGGCAAAAAATATAAATAAACTCTTTATTTTGAGACCGTGGAAAAATTGATCATATTTTTAAAAAGATCAAATTTGTGAATGGTAACACCCTTATGATTCAATAGCAATCAGTGGTTTCCAGTGGTTAATGATTTTTCTATGAAACGATAAACCCTGGAGTTTTATGTTGGTTTATAACCTTTGAACAGTTTTTTGTTCCAACACCCAATATGGGAATTTAACACCAGTCCTACGTTTTTTTTTCATTTGGACCAATTTCGGCAGACCAATTTTTTCTCAAAGACATTTAAGAGTAGCACCATAAAACCCCTTAAAGACTGAATTCAGCGTTGAAGAGGCATTTTCAATTTTTTATTTGGGGAGAAAAAAATGTGTCTGAAGCTTTTCACCTTTGTTGCTCTTTCAGGCAATTATTTTTTTTTACTTTTGCTGAAAGATTTTGTTAATTTTTTTGGAACTAATAATAAAAAAGGCAAAACTTCAGAATCTTTACTTCTTATCAGAAAAAATTGGAAAAGGGGGAAATTGTTTAACGGATATTCTTCTATAAAAACTTTTCAAATTCCTACCCGGACCTACCTCACATACTATTTCAGTGCTGAATCATTACATTTCAATTATGTGTTTTATTATGTCAAGTTTACTGATCATGACACTTTCTAGACTGTTTATGATGTCTTATTAGCTTCTACTATGTCGATGGGCTGCATAATATGAAATAATAAACTTCCTTTGTTCTTGACAGAATGAATCATAAACTGTATTTGTCTGCAAAGCATGATTTTAAGATGCGCATGATGCGAAGTATTCGCTTGATTTAGGATGCGCAGGATGCTTAGTATTCGCTTAAAATTAGCATCATGACTAATAGAAGCAATTTTCAGCTTGCCTTCCGGCTCATTTTACCGCGCTTTGTTTGCTCAAGTGGCATTTAATTTGCAAAATTGACGCTGTGCAAAGCATAAATTTGAGCATTTATATTAAGCATAAATTTTGTTTACAGTAATTTGGTTAAAATCATGTAATCATGCAGTCAATATCAAAATCATGTGTTTGTACGATTAAGTTTTAGTTGTTGCACGTTTTGAATTCACAAGATTTGAATTCTCCTCATTCACACGTACAGCCAAAGAAATCACAGCCGGAGGTCAGAGTTCGGTGGTCAGAGGTCGGTTTCAGGAGGTTGGGGGTGGAATAACAGCGTCTGGTGCGCTCGGTTCTGGTCCGATTGGCCGGATGAGTGAAGACCGAAGGTTGTCGATCCCGTCCAGCTGAACAAAATTAAAGGAAACCTAAACATTTGAACGTCAAAATTACATTTGAATTACATAATATGTCAGAAAATTAGTGTCTCCTCAAAACAAATAAAGAATACCCCTCCTAAAAAAATTTATGCAGACTATCCACAACCACCCGTTTCTATCCACCAGCACGTTTATGTAACACAAATAGCACATGCTCCTGGGGTGGGGGGAGGGGTGGGGGGAGCCTGGATAGAAGTAAGCGAAGAGAAGGACAGGAGTATTTCGACTTCCTTTGGTACCAGAATAAAGTCAAAGAAAAATAAAGAAAAGACTCATAGCGGCTGTAATCAATCTGCTCGGTTGTTTGCGCTAATAATGTACTATGCAATCTTTGACGTCATTAAAAAGAACTTATACATGTCAATTATTCCGTAGGATTCAGGATAGTTCATTAATCAGAAATCACACAGCTCAATTTGTTGAGAAGCATTAGGTCTAAGTTGAAGGTAGGTGAGAGCAGGAGCTCAAAAACCTAGGTTGGGGGGGTTACTTTTTAGCTCCATCATATAAAAAATTTGATTTAAAAATAAAAAATTTGATTTTTTTGCACTGATTTTGTCTCTTTTCAACTGTTTCCACTTTATCTTGCACACAGCTATTTTTTTGAGAAGCATTAGGTCTAATTTGAAGGTAGGTGAGAGCAGGAGCTCAAAAACCTAGGTTGGGGGGGTCACTTTTTAGCTCCATCATATAAAGAATTTGATTTAAAAATAAATAATTTGATTTTTTTGCACTGATTTTGTCTCTTTTCAACTGTTTCCACTTTATCTTGCACACAGCTATTTTTTTTGAGAAAAAAAATGTCTAATTTGAAGGTAGGAGAGAGCAGGAGCTCAAAAACCTAGGTTGGGCGGTCACTTTTTAGCTCCATCATATAAAGAATTTGACTTAAAAATAAAAAATTTGATTTTTTTTGCACTGATTTTGTCTCTTTTCAACTGTTTCCACTTTATCTTGCACACAGCTTTTTTTTGAGAAGCATTAGATCTAATTTGAAGGTAGGTGAGAGCAGGAGCTTTCAAACTTAGG
The DNA here is from genome assembly GCF_964194025.1 of Convolutriloba macropyga. Taxonomy (NCBI): domain Eukaryota; kingdom Metazoa; phylum Xenacoelomorpha; order Acoela; family Convolutidae; genus Convolutriloba; species Convolutriloba macropyga. Next base: position 10,290 of record NW_027452074.1, read on the forward strand.
TTGGGGGTCACTTTTTAGCTCCATCATATAAAAAATTTGATTTAAAAATAAAAAATTTGATTTTTTTGCACTGATTTTGTCTCCTTTCAACTGTTTCCTTTTTCTCTTGCACACTGCTATTCTTTTGAGAAGCATTAGGTCTAATTTGAAGGTAGGTGAGAGCAGGAGCTCAAGAACCTAGGTTGGGTGGTCGCTTTTTAGCTCCATCATATGAAAAATTTGTTTTAAAAATAAAAAATTCGATTTTTTTGCACTGATTTTGTCTCCTTTCAAATGTTTGCACTTTCTCTTCCACACAGCTATTTTTTTGAGAAATATTAGGTCTAATTCGAAGGTAGGTGAGAGCAGGAGTTCAAAAACCTAGGTTGGGGGCTCACTTTCTAGCTCCATCATATAAAAAATTTGACTAAAATAAAAAATTTAATTTTTTCACTGATTTTGTCTCTTCAATTGTTTCCACTTTATCTTGCACACAGCTATTTTTTTGGAGAAACATTAGGTCTAATTTGAAGGTAGGTGAGTTCATGAGCTCGAAAACCTAGGTTGGGGGGGGGTCACTTTTTAGCTCCATCATATAAAAAATTTGATTTAAAAATAAAAAATTCGATTTTTTTGCACTGATTTTGTCTCTTTTCAACTGTTTCCACCTTCTCTTGCACACTGCTATTTTTTTGAGAAAAATAATGTCTATTTTGAAGGTAAGTGAGTGCAGGATCTCAAAAACCTAGGTTGGCCGTGAACAAATGTAAAACGAAAAAAGAGCGTCAGACGACGATACAAGGGAAAAACAAGATCACCGCAATATATTTCCGCTCAGCTTACAGCTTCGCAGCTATAAAATGGACATAATGAACACCTCAATCTAGGAACTTTTAGCTCAAGGCTTTATAGCTACATGAAATGCTGCGTTCAAAATATCAAAAGGGCAAAACTTGAAAAATTACTCTTATCAATTGTTTTTTTTTAAAAAAAACGAAACTGATTCTTAACTCACTTTGGGCATCGTTGTTAGAGCAAACTGTTGATTTTCGCATCGTTACCCAATCATCGTGCCGAAGACAAGCACTGTAAAAAAAGTCAAGATGTTTGAGGACATAAAATTGTGCACCCACACCACCCCCCCCCCAATTTTTTCACGCTTTTAATCGGCGTTATGCTAAACGTCTGAAAGCTTTTTCTTGAAATCTGTTCACCACAAATATTATCAAAACGGCGGTCCTTTTGAATTATTTCACAAGTAAATAATATTGTTGAAAATGACAAGGTGATTCATTAAGTTATCTCTAACCATGTAGATGACTTGGAAATGTTTCCCTTAATCTCCTGAAGTGTTTGTGAACAATGTGGCAGTGACTTCAGTCGGTCCTCATCCCATCAGAGCCATCATGAATGGCATTTGTCCAATTGGCACCAAGTTCACCATTTCAACAGCGGAATCCAAATTCAACAAATCGTGCATCTGAAACGAGGATGGGGCGCCGAAGGATCTAGTGACTTGGGAACCTGAATGCTTGAAGTCCACCTAAACCTGAATTCAACTTAAAGCAAAAGCAATACTGAACTTGAAATCAGCAAAGTTGGAAGAAGCAGCACAACATCATAACGATATAATTACCATTCTTTAACAAATTCTTCTAAAACGCTGAGAATCATTGCGGCCATATGACGATAGCCTTGACCTAAGGGTTCAAAGTGAAACCTTCGATTATCTCGAAAATCTTCTCTTTTAATAAGTTTTGTGCTCTTATAATGACAACCCAGATTATTACTTAGAAAAATATTATTATCGGAAACAACAGTAGCATCTAAATCTTTGCGTCGCATGTTTTTTCCGCAAATTTCACTTTTGTAGGCCAAATCGCTTCTTTGAATCGCAAAAAATTTTGCAAGATGTAAATAACACTTCGAGTTGCAACGTCGTTGTCGCCTACAATCACAAACACATGAGTAAAGCCTGAGGCGTACTCGACTAAATTCTCCAGATCTGCGCTTGTACGCCCACCAACTCCATTGTACTCGGCACTGCAAAAAAAAAAATATTTAGAAAGTCTTATCTTGAGAAAAAATTGACGGACTAATGGTAAGATTTACCCAAAGATTTGAAGCCAACTGTCTTGTTGTAAATACTGCTCAGAGTCCCTAAAGTTCGAGTCCCCTAGTATCAGGAACGACATCTGTGAAAAAAAACTTTAATGCTCATTTGTTTTGCCACTTTTGTAAAACTAACCACAATTCTAAATCGCAAGAAAAATTTGGTCGTAGCAAAAATCTTGACAACGAAATATAAAAACGAAATATAAATTTATGAAAAATAAATAGAAAATGACGACGAAATATAAATTTATGATATATATATATATATATATATATATATATATATATATATATATATATATAAATTTAACATATATATGTATATATATATATATATATATATATATATATGTATGTATATATATATATATATATATATAAACTATATACGAATATGCAAACAAACATATATATATATAATACAAAAATATAGTATATATATATATATATACATACAAGTATATATATATATATATATATATATATATATATATATAGTTTAATTATGTATATAAATAAATATATGTATGTATA
>NW_027452075.1:0-12500 GCF_964194025.1 Convolutriloba macropyga
TCAATCTACTACAAATATCAGAGTACCAACCCGTACTGAGCCTCCAGAGACCATCAGGCCTGATTCAGAAAAAAATCAGACAAGGTCCCAGGCCTGATTCAGAGTCTGATCATGTCAAATACAAGGCTGCTAAGAGAACACTCCAGAGTCGATCTCTGAGGTTTCTATTGACAGAGAAAAATCAAGACTTGGGGGTCTCTGCCCAGAGAAATCCCAAGTCTTGGGTCTCTCTGCCAAGAGAAGGTCCAAGTCTTGGGTCACTCTGTGCAGAGTACAACCAAGACTTGGTGACCTCTTGGCAGGCAAGACACAAGACTTGGGATTTCTCTTGGCAGAAAGGATCCAAGACTTGATTTTTTCTGGACAGAGGGTTAGATTGGTGCATTTTCTAGGTTCATGGGCACTTTTAACATAAGTTTGAGTACCCTTATGTACAAATAAAGCACCAAATATGATTATGAATGCTATTTAAACTATGTTCGTGGCTCTTGGTAAGGTATGGTCACCTTTTCAAGGCCAAAGAGGTCCTTAAAAATACAAATTCAATACTCACTGTTGAAGAGAAATGAAGAGCTATAGCTAAAAAAAACCAATACAATACCGAAAATTACATATATATATATATATAAAACAACAAGCTAAAGCAAAAAAAAAATGAGTTGGATTTTATGGATATAGGGGAACTTCGATTTGTAGTAACGCTCGATATGAACAACTCCTTGACTAACTTGAAGAAAAATATGTTTTAAAAATACATTTTGCAAAACAACGAAAAAACCGTTTGAAAATCTAACTTTTTTCCTAAGCAAGCTAGGTCAAAAATTCTTTTTGACTTGGATCCCAGTGATATAGGGGAACTTTGATTCGCAGTAACAATAGATTTGAACAACTCCTTGACTAGCTTGAAAAAAATATGTTTTAAAAATACATTTTGCAAAACAACGAAAAAACCGTTTGAAAATCTAACTTTTTTCCTAAGCAAGCTAGGTCAAAAATTCTTTTTGACTTGGATCCCAGTGATATAGGGGAACTTTGATTCGCAGTAACAATAGATTTGAACAACTCCTTGACTAGCTTGAAAAAAATATGTCTTAAAAATACATTTTGCAAAACAACGAAAAAACCGTTTGAAAATCTAACTTTTTTCCTAAGCAAGCTAGGTCAAAAATTCTTTTTGACTTGGATCCCAGTGATATAGGGGAACTTTGATTCGCAGTAACAATAGATTTGAACAACTCCTTGACTAGCTTGAAAAAAATATGTTTTAAAAATACATTTTGCAAAACAACGAAAAAACCGTTTGAAAATCTAACTTTTTTCCTAAGCAAGCTAGGTCAAAAATTCTTTTTGACTTGGATCCCAGTGATATAGGGGAACTTTGATTCGCAGTAACAATAGATTTGAACAACTCCTTGACTAGCTTGAAAAAAATACGTTTTAAAAATACATTTTGCAAAACAACGAAAAAACCGTTTGAAAATCTAACTTTTTTCCTAAGCAAGCTAGGTCAAAAATTCTTTTTGACTTGGATCCCAGTGATATAGGGGAACTTTGATTCGCAGTAACAATAGATTTGAACAACTCCTTGACTAGCTTGAAAAAAATATGTTTTAAAAATACATTTTGCAAAACAACGAAAAAACCGTTTGAAAATCTAACTTTTTTCCTAAGCAAGCTAGGTCAAAAATTCTTTTTGACTTGGATCCCAGTGATATAGGGGAACTTTGATTCGCAGTAACAATAGATTTGAACAACTCCTTGACTAGCTTGAAGAAAAATATATTTTAAAAATACATTTTGCAAAACAACGAAAAAACCGTTTGAAAATCTAACTTTTTTCCAAAGCAAGCTCGGTCAAAAACTCTTTTTGTCTTGAATCCCAGTGATAAAGGGGAACTTTGATTCGTAATAACAATAGATTTGAACAACTCCTTGACTAGCTTGAAAAAAATATATTTTAAAAATACATTTTGCAAAACAACGAAAAAACCGTTTGAAAATCTAACCTTTTTCCTAAGCAAGCTAGGTCAAAAATACTTTTCGACTTGGATCCCAGTGATATAGGGGAACTTTGATTCTTAGTAAAAATAGATTTGAACAACTCATTGACTAGCCTGAAAAAAATATATTTTAAAAATACATTTTGCAAAACAACGAAAAAAACGTTTGAAAATCTAACTTTTTTTATAAGCAAGCTAGGTCAAAAATTCTTTTTGACTTGGATCCCAGTGATATAGGGGAACTTTGATTCGCAGTAACAATAGATTTGAACAACTCCTTGACTAGCTTGAAAAAAAATATGTTTTAAAAATACATTTTGCAAAACAACGAAAAAACCGTTTGAAAATCTAACTTTTTTCCTAAGCAAGGTAGGTCAAAAATTCTTTTTGACTTGGATCCCAGTGATATAGAGGAACTTTGATTCGCAGTAACAATAGATTTGAACAACTCCTTGACTAGCTTGAAAAAAATATGTTTTAAAAATACATTTTGCAAAACAACGAAAAAACCGTTTGAAAATCTAACTTTTTTCCTAAGCAAGCTAGGTCAAAAATTCTTTTTGTCTTGAATCCCAGTGATATAGTGGAACTTTGATTCGTAGTAACAATAGATTTGAACAACTCCTTGACTAGCTTGAAAAAAATATATTTTAAAAATACATTTTGCAAAACAACGAAAAAACCGTTTGAAAATCTAACTTTTTTCCTAAGCAAGCTCGGTCAAAAACTCTTTTTGTCTTGAATCCCAGTGATATAGGGGAACTTTGATTCGTAGTAAAAATAGATTTGAACAACTCCTTGACTACCTTGAAAAAAAATATATTTTAAAAATACATTTTGCAAAACAACGAAAAAACCGTTTGAAAATCTAACTTTTTTCCAAAGCAAGCTAGGTCAAAAATTCTTTTCGTCTTGGATCCCAGTGATATAGGGGAACTTTGATTCGCAGTAACAATAGATTTGAACAACTCCTCGACTAGCTTGAAAAAAAATATATTTTAAAAATACACTTTGCAAAAAAACAGTTTGAAAATCTAACTTTTTTCCAAAGCAAGCTAGGTCAAAAATTCTTTTAGACTTGGATTCAAGTGATATAGGAGAACTTTGATTCGTAGTAACAATAGATTTGAACAACTTCTTGACTAGCTTGAAAAAATACATTTAAAAAATACATTTTGCAAAACAACAAAAAAACCGTTTGAAAATCTAACCTTTTTCCTAAGCAAGCTAGGTCAAAAATTCTTTTTGGTTTCGATCCCAGTGATATAGGGGAACTTTGATTCGTAGTAACAAAAGATTTGAACAACTCCTTGACTAGCTTGAAAAATATATATATTTTAAAAATACATTTTGAAAAACAAAAAAAAATAGTTTCAAACCTAACTTTTTTCCAAAAAGCAAGCTGGATTCAAAATTCTTATGACTTCGATCCTAATGATATAGGGGAACTTTGATTTGCAGTAACGCTTGATATGAACCACTCCTTGACTAGCTTAAAACAAAAATTACAAATCAACGAAAAAAAATATTTAAAAACTTTTTCCTCAGCAAGATCGATCCAAATTTGATTTTACTTGGATCCTTAAGACATAGGGGCACTTCGAATTAGAGTATTGTTCGATATGCACCAATCCTTGACCAATTTGAAAAAAAATTCTTTAAAAGTTTAATTCGTTTCAGACCAAAATATCAGTTTTGTAAAGGTGAATCAGATATCAAGAAATAAGCATCATATGTTTACAAGCTAAGAAAACCTCTAAAAAAAAAAAAAAATTAGAATGCGAAAAAACTATGCACAGACTAACTGTGGCCATTGAGTCAAGCGTCTTCCAAAACCAAAAAAATGAGACGAAAGAGACAACAGAGTTAGTAAGACAAGCAACAAAAAAATTAGACGTGGTCACAGAGCTACAAGGACAGAGAGACAAGTTATCGGCAAGAATCAAGAAAACAGACACAAACCGCAACATCGATCAAAAAAGATCAGAATATGAATTTTGAACATGAGAGTCACAGATAAGAATCAATCATCATAAAAATTGAGTCTCCTAAGAACAGGACGAAGATAAAAAAGAGGCTGAAGAGTCAAGATGTTAAGCAAAGACAAAAGCAAAAAAGCTGTGACGATAATGCCACGACCCCGATAGAAAAGAGAATACTTGTCCACAATAATCAACGACATAGACACAAAAACAATTTTCTCATTTCAAGAAAAATTTCAATTTCAAACTTGTGAGCCAAAGATCAAGAATCAGTTATATGACGAAAGAAATGTCATGACATGAAAAACCTCATCGGCCATACAGCCAAAAGAAGCAAAAAAGTGCAGGAATGAAGAACTGCGGCCCAAGCCACAAGTATTTTACAATGAAAACGAGAGTTACTCGGTTTAAAGGGCCAAGGGAGTAAGCAAAGAAAAGCAATGAAAGAAAAGAAACAAAGCCGCCATATAGCTGCGAGATTACTAAAAAGTAAAAAAGAAAACTCTGAGGCCATACAGCCAAGAGAGTCAGCAAAGAACAAAGTAGACAAAAGAACTGCGGCCATAGAGCCACGAGTCTTCTACAATGTAAAAATAAGACATTTGTACTCTGAGGCCGTAGAGCCAAGAGAGTAAACAACGAAAAAAAAGAAGACAGAACAGCAAGGAAGCTTTTCAAAGAAAATGTACATTTAACACTGCGGCCATAGAGCCACGAGTCGTCTACAAGGAAAATGAGAGATTTAATACTCTGTGGCCATAGAGCCAGGAGAGTAAGCAAAGAAAAGCAATAGAAAGAACTGCAGCCATATAGCTGCGAGATGCCTAAAAAGTAAATACGAGAAAAACTCCGAGGCCATACAGCCAAGAGAGTCAGCAAAGAAAAAAGTAGACAAAAGAACTGCGGCCATAGAGCCACGAGTCTTCTACAATGTAAAAATAAGACATTTGTACTCTGAGGCCATAGAGCCAAGAGAGTAAACAACGAAAAAAAAAGAAGACAGAACAGCAAGGAAGCTTTTCAAAGAAAATGTACATTTAACACTGCGGCCATAGAGCCACGAGTCGTCTACAAAGAAAATGAGAGATTTAATACTCTGTGGCCATAGAGCCAAGAGAGCAAGCAAAGAAAAGCAATAGAAAGAACTGCAGCCATATAGCTGCGAGACGCCTAGAAAGTAAATAAGAAGAAACTCCGAGGCCATACAGCCAAGAGAGTCAGCAAAGAAAAAAGTAGACAAAAGAACTGCGGCCATAGAGCCACGAGTCTTCTACAATGTAAATACCAGACATTTGTACTCTGAGGCCATAGAGCCAAGAGAGTAAAAAACGAAAAAAAGACTACAGAATAGCAGGGAAGCTTTTACAAAGAAAATGTACATTTAACACTGCGGCCATAGAGCCACGAGTCTTCCAAAAGGAAAATGAGAGATTTATTACTCTTTGGCCATAGAGCCAAGAGAGTAAGCAAAGAAAAGCAATAGAAAGAACTGCAGCCATATAGCTGCAAGAATAATACAAAGTAAAAAAGAAAACAACCTCCGAGGCAATACAGCCAAAAGAGTAAGCAAAGAAAAAAAATAGACAGAACTGCGGCCATGGAGCCACGAATCTGCTTCAATGATATCTAGGACATTTATTACTCGGAGATCAGAGCCAAGAGATTAAGCAACGAAAGAAATAACAGACAGAAACACTGTGGCAATGTGGTCTCCTACAAGTCTCCTAAGAGCAGGATAAAGGTACAAAAGAGGCTTAAGAGTCGTGTTAACAAAAGAAAAATGCGATAGAAAAGCTGTGACTATAAAGCCGCAACCTCGATAGAAAAGAGAATACTTGTCACACAATAATCAATGACATAGACATAAAAACAATTTTGTCATTTCAAAAAAAAGCAAACTCAGTTTCAAATTTGTGAGCCAAAGATCAAGAATCATTTACATCACGGAATTCAATGTCATGAAAAATCTTATCGGCTATAGAGCCAAGAGAAGCATAAAAGTACAAGACAGAAAAACTGCGGCCATAGAGCCACGAGTCTTCTACATCTACAGTGAAATTGAGACATTTATTACTCTGGGGCCAAAGATCCAAGAGAGTAAGCAAAGAAAAGAAAAAGAAAGAACTGCAGCCATATAGATGCGAGACGCCTAAAAATTAAATAAGAAGAAACTTTGAGGCCATACAGCCAAGAGAGTAATCAAAGAATAAAACAGACAAAAGAACTGCGGCCATAGAGCCACGAGTCTTCTACAATGTAAAAATAAGACATTTGTACTCTGAGGCCATAGAGCCAAGAGAGTAAACAACGAAAAAAAGACTACAGAATAGCAGGGAAGCTTTTACAAAGAAAATGTACATTTAACACTGCGGCCATAGAGCCACGAGTCTTCCAAAAGGAAAATGAGAGATTTATTACTCTTTGGCCATAGAGCCAAGAGAGTAGGCAAAGAAAAGCAATAGAAAGAACTGCAGCCATATAGCTGCGAGACGCCTAAAAAGTAAATAAGAAAAAAACTCCGAGGCCATAGAGCCAAGAGAGTCAGCAAAGAAAAAAGTAGACAAACGAACTGCGGCCATAGAGCCACGAGTCTTCTACAATGTAAAAATAAGACATTTATACTCTGAGGCCATATAGCCAAGAGAGTAAAAAACGAAAAAAAGAAGACAGAACTGTCAAGAGTCTTCTACGAGTCTTCTACAATGTAAATTTAAGACATTAGATTCTCTGAGGCCATAGAGCCAAGAGAGTAAGGCAAAGAAAATATACAGAACTGCGGCCATAAAGCCACGAGTCTTCTACTATGTAGAAATAAGACATTTAATACTCTAAGGCCGTAGAGCTAAGAGAGTAAGGAAAAGAAACGCGCCCAAATACTCAAGTGAGATAGTAGAGGAAAAGGAAAAAAATGCGACTCCAGAACAACGAGTCTTATAACAGGAGACAAGTAAATCTGAAGAGGAAATACATTCACAAGCAGGCAATTTGCATAAACAGAACTCATTGCTGAGTACGCAAACAAAAACGCAACTCTTGCTCGATCAGAAAGATGTCACAAGTAAGCGTTCATTGTCTATATTCTCTCGTTTTCATCATACATGTTCACTAGATATTTTTTAGGAAAGCATGCCAAAATTATGCACCGAACAAAAACATTTTCGAGGCCTAATATTTTGAATTCAGAAATTTACAGAGAACAACTTAGGTCAGAACTGGTTTTTGTCTCAGTTAATAAGTTATGCATGATCGAAGGCTGCACAGAGTTTCATTGCAAACAGTTTTTCGGGGGCTTGACAATCCCTCAGACAGAAGACTTTTTTAAGACGCTCAACATCTACCAAAGTTTCACCCGAACCCTTTTTGATAAAGAACAAAAATCCTTTGACAGGACCGAGCTCCTCCATTACTTCATAACGTTGTACACACGCTTGCACCCTTCTCTCTTGACTTAAATTTCTCGAAGAAAGAAAATACATAATCTGTCCGAAAGTTAGCTGCTCTGCAACGTTGAAATAAATAAAACTATTGCAATCACCAGAGGAAGGAGCCCTTGAATAACAGGGTGAATCAAAATAACGGTTTCCGACATAATACCGATTGAAAAAGTTAGCCTCGGGGAAATTTTTCATTCCATCTTCCAACGACTTTGTCAATTTCATTCCATGGTGAAAATTGGAGCGCTCTTCCGTGTTCTGGCCCATAATTTTGTTATATAAGTTTAGTACAGGTCGACTATCCACAGTGGCATCATAAAAACGTTGCAGTTCAAGAAGACGACGGCAGATAACTTCAACTTCATGATGTGATCCCGTAAAAACCTCTCCGAGAAGACGATTGGCAGATTCGAAACTCATGGCTGAACATGTGAATAAAGGACCAATTTTTCGCACCTGGTCTCCAAAATGACCCAACGAGTGAACATTAATTGTTTCGATTCTCTCATTGCCATCAAAAATGTTTACAACGTTCGCGCGAAAATCAGTTATTAACGATTCACCCAATTGAATGTTTGAGTCAGTGCTTGCTTCGATAAGGAGTCGAACGCCAAATGAAAGATTTAAAAGCTGCTTGTACAAGGTCTCGGGTAAACTATTACGAAAAAGAACAGGAGCAACATAAAACATCCAATTAAAATATTCATTTGCTTTGAACTGTCCGATCTCTTCGAGGCTTCGAATCTTTCGAGAATAACAAATCATTTCTTGTGGACAAGCCAGTTTTGCTGCCCTTGCATTCAAAAATTCCTTATTCCAAAAATCTAATTTCCGATAACAAAACTTTAATAATTCAGGAAAGATGCCCAGCAATACACAGTGCATATAATCAATTGGTGCCGAAAGCGGTAAACCATTGATGATTGATGAAAAAGCACTTTTTCCTTTGACACCACCAATATTTTGTACATCATTGCCTGGCATGCTTTCGGCCACCTTAACGTATTTTTCATAAACCTCGGAATCTCGAATAGCACCCTTTTGACTGAACGGGTAGTAGGCATGAGACCTACCTAACGTAACTCCTTCAACGTCACAGTAATGACAACCGAAAAAGCCATTGAACTGGAACATATTCAAAACATGTGCTTTAGCACACATGTCAGCAACAATTGAAATGCAATTCAACCGAACCGACAATCGATAGTCTCCATGCACAATTACTTCAACATTGGAAACTAATTCTGCTCTCAAATGCGGAACAATGGTGGTCCAATCAGGTGCCTGAGAGCCAACGAACAAAGCTGCCAGAACAATGTTTTTTCTAGCCATGCGCAAAATTGGGGGTAGATCAGCAACCTGAAGCCAAATAGGCCACAGTTCTTTTTTGAAAGTTGATTTTTTGATATTAACACCATCGGTTGAAACAATAAGATTTAAAGTCGCTGAATTAGAATCAGTTATTCCGAAAATTGGAGAAAATTTATCATTAAAATCGGAATAGGGATAAAGCTTTCGATGGCTGGAATAATTTAAAATTTCGTTAAAATTTCGTTCTAAAACACTTGCAATCTGATTTCTGAAGTTGAGCACACAAAATGAGCCCTCCTCTTTGCCAACAATAACTCTAGTAGCATCATCAAAATTTGCTTTTACTTTGCTGATAAAAGAAGATCCAGAAGGAAATACATTCTCTTGTGGAAGGAGAGATTTGATAACACTATGGGTCAAAACCGATCCCTCATCTGATAAGTGCAGCTTCGAACACAGAAGCTCTACTAATAGAGAAGCATCTGCGAGATTAACATCACTTCCAGGGAACAATTTTTTCCTACTGACCAGGTCCTGCTCATAATCATGCGTCGTTTGAATTGATGACACAGAACATTCGAGAGGCACAGAGTAATTTATGGGCGATGAAGCACGCGGAGGCTGAAAGATAGTACAACCAAGTGGGTCTCTAGACATATTGTCTACCGTTGTAATCGTTGGCAACATCTGAGTAGGCGGGGCGAAATTTGAAATTTCATGTAGAAAACATGTTTCAGACTCTGCATTATCAACTGTCTGATTTTGCTCCTGAACGATATCAAAAGTCTCAGCGGGGGTTTCGACCATTTCGTTGTAGAGTAGAACTAACTGTCGTGAGCGTATCCTAGGCGCACCGGGTTTCACTTTTTTCAACATTGGACTGCGTTCTGTTAAGACTTCAGCAACTATCTCTGGCAACAATTCATGAAAAATTTCGTTTAGTAGGAACTGCGTAATTTCATTCAAATCCTCACATGTTTTACATTTACACTGATTCAAGTCAAAGAAGTCACTACCGTATTTTACGAGAATTTCATCTCCAGAGGAGATCCGCTTCTTTGTTCTAAGCTGTACAACTCCATCAGAGCTCGAGAAGTCATACTCACTGTTTGGAGTACAATCTGAATTAACGAATCTGATCGGCCCGAGAAGGAGAAGCTGTTCACCAGTCCTCTCAGACCGCATCACAGACCAATCTGTGACACCATCAGGGACAGGTTTCACAAAACCAATGGGTTTTCCTCTTAAAACTGTGTTGGCCTTTAAAGATTCGGTACCTCTGTACATTAGTTTGTAGCCGCCATAGGTGTCATGTTCAATAGCAAAATCAGGAAAAAGGGAAATGTACGCGTTGCAAACTGCCTTGTATGTTAATTTCCAGTTTGAATCATTTTTGATGCGCTGCTCAAAAATACGCTCTGACAAAGGCCTCACAATTTCTTCGGCCTTTCTGAACTCAGTTTCCACATGTCTTTTGACAGCATACAAATCACATTGTGCAAGCACAGGCCAATCAATTTTTCTTGGTAGCATTTCTGATATAAAACATTTAATTATTTGGTAAAAAATGAAAAGTTAACAAGAACCTTCAAAACTGTTTGAAGATGCTCCTAGAAAAATTTAGCTATTATACTGATGAAAAAGAAAGTTTAAATAGCAAATAATACCAAGGCAATCTTTTAAAAAAACAATGACAACGAGGTAAATTAAAAGATGCAACAAAAAATGCTATGAACAAGGATATATCTGAATAGCAAAGAATTAAAGGTAGCTAGCACAGAACGAAAGCAGAAAGTACTGCATAAAAACATGAGCAGCGGTGTTGTTTAAACATAAATATTTCGACAGCGGCGGCCAATGAAAATTTTTGGGTCGCATATGAATGGATGCTAGGATTAATCCATCAAAAAAACATTTCAAATAATCCAAACTGACAGGTAGTCTCAAAGATACTTGAAGTGGATCCCAAACGTTTTAATGTTGACCTGATGAAATGTATAGGTTATGCAAAATATATACAGAACACGAAGTACATTTTTAATATATAAACTGAAGGAACACGTAGAAAAAAGCGACAAGAGATTGCTATAGAAATGGAAACATCTGAATATATATCAACTGAAATTGTTTAGCACAGCAGGCTATCAAGAAGTACCGAATGAAAAATTTACAAAGCAGCAGAACAAAAATACCAAATCAAACGTCGACTAAATAGATTACAGTCATAAGATAAATCAGTCCAATTTTGACAAGTCAATTCCGTTTGAACAACTTTGGCAAGAGAAACTATTTGACAAGGGCAATCAATTTTCATCATCAGTACCGGCCTCATTTGGAAGGTTTCCACTTCTTCTTCCATTGGAACGCAGCTCATTTCCTAAATTATTTACACTTGTTTTGGCCAATTCGTACATTGCCAGCCACTTGTCTTGGTACTTTAGACGGAAGAACTCTAAAAATCAACAACACATTAAGAAAGACTATTTCAAAAAAACTTTATGGAAGAAAGTCGCAGAAAATGAGTAAACCAAGTTTTCAACATGAACTGGCTAAGCCAAACAACTACGAGACACACTTTTTTGAGCTGAGGGCAGCCCTTAAAAACACTGCCAGTAGATCTTCAGAAGCAGAAATCAGCAGACTCAAAACCTTTTGGGAAATTACTTCAGGAAAAAGGGAAAATTAAGGAACCTTTCAACTGATTTTTTCTGACAGGTCAGAAATCGTCGCGCTGCACAACACCAGTTCTGGGTTTGGTTTTGGGCGACAACATATGACCCATGGTCTCCTCCTTGGTATATAAACGCTTGCACGCCCCTCGTGCCAAACTTTGTGGGGTATTGCCCTCAACCAGCATCAAATTTTCTCCCTGATTTGGCCCCTTAGCAATAATCAGCGGTTCATCCTCAGCGTCAATTTGATGAGGCTCTGGCCATAACACACCCATTGTTGCGATTTGTGAGCTCTAAACGAGACAAGGCGAAAAATGAGGCAATTGATTGTGAAAACCTTAAAAAAAGTTCAAGAAGGAAAAATTAAAAGCTGATTATTCACCATATACTTCAGCTGATTGGAGAACTGTTGCAGCTGATTATAATTTCGGTTGGAAAGACCCAACACAGCACTATTCAACTCCTTGATGGTATTTAGCAATTGGTTATTGGTATCTATTTGCAACTGAGTTGCCTCTAGCTGCTTTGCTGCAACCTCATCTTGCATCTTGCGAACACTATACTCTTTCAACTCCTCAGGTCTCATTGTCTTCCCTCTACGCTTTTTTGGCATTGATGAACTAGAGGTAGCAGGCTTCCCCTGTGAGCTACATGGTACGTTCTAAACATTTGGAATTTCCAATCAAAGCAACTGTTTTATTGTTAATAAAGATTGTCATTATTATCACAATTTTTCAACTATTACAATAGGAGTGATTAACGCATCATATGCATCCCTCATATAATGTTAGAAATATTTGAATAACAAAAAAAACTTTCAAACTGACCTCGTCACAAAACTCAAGAGGCACTGGACCCTCCATAACATTATCCACTGCATTTTCTATATTGTCCTCAAGAATCTCCTCAACATCGACACCATTAATCACAGTCAGTGGCTCTTGGCTTACAAGTTGAGTGCCACAAAAATCCAGTTTCCTAGCTCGTGGATTACCTTCCTGGCTTAGAAAGAGCTCTTTCATGTTAGGATTGACAGAACGATCAAGGTCGTCACGTATTTCGATAGTGGGATCATATGACGGATCATTAACATTTTCCTGA
>NW_027452076.1:0-120367 GCF_964194025.1 Convolutriloba macropyga
AATGTGGTTTTTAATTTCATATTGACATCCTAATAAGGATCATTCTGATAGATAGGAATATGATTAAAACTGATGATCTATAGTGCAAAGCACGGCACAATTATCCGACATTTTGTTTTGTATATTGACTTTGAATGCGGACATCGCAGCAAGTTCTCTAAAAGACATGACGTTTTTGTCTAAAATTTCAAAACTCAGGTCAACAAGTTTTCATCAGAATAAAATTATAGGCCGTTTCTCAATTATCCATCGTAAATTTTATTTTTCCAAATCAAAAGTTTTTCCGCGTTATTGTTGCAATACTTTGTCGACAAGTTGTAGAGAGCAAATGAAGCTAGCTTAACCATAAAGAATGCTTAGATATTCTAGTACTCTATGCAAGAGCCCTAAGATAATAATCTAAAAAGAAAAGAAAAATGCGCTACTTCCCTATTTCAACATAACTCCATCTTTCAATTTACTAGTCTTCCCATAGAAAGAGAACTATATTTTAAATTATCTTCTAAAAAGCTGCGATAAATATTTTTCAAAGAAACTTTGTTCATCTTTGTTCAAAGAAACTTTCATACAGTAACAAAAGCTGTTGCGTCTTACGCTTAGATTATAAAAATCTTACGCTTAAATTTTGGCTTCAAAAAATCAATCAATTCATCCATACATAACTTCGAAAAGAGAATTGGTCGAGTAATAACAACTATGCGACACTTTGGCTGTAAAAGAGCCCAGTGTCTTTAACGGGAGCCAAATATCATTATGTCATCTCAAAATTTCCATTTCCCTTAAGGGAAAGAAATCATTGTCATCACTTTTTGATTCGTTTTATGTTGGAAACAAAAATACACCTCTTTCTGCTGCAAATTTTTTTTTGTAAATTTTTTGGATTGAAGACTAGCTCCGCAAATCACGTTTTCAAGATAAATCGATTCAGCATTCAAGCGCACCTCAATTTGCGTTATGACCCTAAAAAAAATTGGTACGCAAAATATGTAAAATTATAAATAATTCATCGAACGATTTTCACTGTTTTCTACAATTTTCCTTAACTCAAACAGAGGCCCTATGCATTTCACTCGTACTTTGAGCCATTCGAAAAATTGATAGACCATATATATATATATATATATATATATATATATATATATATATATATGTATGTATGCATGTATGTATGTATGTATATATTAAAAATAAAGGATAAAATATAAATATTATAAATTGATAGATAAAAATCCAAAAATTATAAAAATTTGTAACTTTTTCATCGAACGATTTCTAGTGTTTTTTTTAACTCACGATTTCTAGTTAAAATTTTTTTAACTCACGCAAAGGCCCTATGCATTTCATTTATTCTTGAAGCCATTCAAAAAATTTATATATTTTCTGTAAATAATGGATAATTTATAAATTTTTATAAATTGGTAGGTAAAACTGTTGTCAACTTTCGGTAACTCTCGCTGACTTTTGGCGACTCTCCTCAATTTTCGTCAACTTTAGCCGACTTTTTCATCTTTTGGCTGTTTTGTCAATTTCGGCAACTCTCGCCAACTTTTGGCAACTTCTGACGACTTTCGGCACTAACTTTCCGCCTAACTCACTTTATAATAGTAATTCTAGATGATTTTTCAAGAGCTTGTCCTAAGAAGAAAAAAAAAGATTAAAAAATTGCTCCAATCTCAATAAGGCGGAAGTTCTCCGAGCTGATCCTTATAGTTGGCTATTGATTAATCTTGAAAGGGTGAAAGACTTTTTAGGAACAATTTTTGTTCAATATTAGACTGCATGAGATATTCAAAACTCAAAATTCCAGAAATTTTTGTTGCTTTAGTTCGATTTACTGTTCGATATTGATTGTGTATTATTGGAATGCTGAAATTGTAATCATATTTTTATGTATCGCCGATGGTCCGGTCAGCTTTATATGGCTGATTTTACATATTTTTTAAATCTTAGAATATTTTTCATAACTTTTTAAATCTAGAATTGGTTCTGGATTCAGAAACAGTTCAAACCGTATCTGCCTTAGTTTGCAAGCTTTTGCTTTTTTATAACTTTTAATTGTAAATTAATGTAACTGTTCATAAATAGTTTAGAAAATAATGTGTAAGTTTGCAAACTGGTTATAAATTACTTCATTAAATTATAATAATTTACAAGATAATGCAAAAAGTTGCCAAAAAGTTATATTTTTTTATAAATATAGTTCATCTTTTTTGTAAAACTTTATGAATTTGTTTTTAAATTTTTATAAAATATCACTTAGTCATAAAATATCAGTAATTAATTTTTGACGGGGGGAGATTAAGAACTTAAATTAGAATAACAAAATCTTAATTATTTACATCAGTCCTTGTTGGATTGAATTGTCATACTCGATTGGCGTTATTTACCTTCGCGTTGCGAATGATTACCCGTGTTGAAATTATCTCTCCCATTGTTTACCCCCAGAACACATGTAAGAGTAGAGGTTAATGGTCTATGAGGGGGTAAAACGATGTAAAGTTGGGGTGGAATGGGGAGTACTGTGAGGATTTTTAGATTTTACCCCCCAAAAATTTAGCCGCAACAGATGTAAAATTGAGGCGGTAATTTTAGAGGGGTGAAACGATGTAAGATAAGGTGGGTGTGCAAAGGGGAGTAATGGGGGATAGTGTTTGATTTTTACCACCCCCCCTCCCCCCCCCCCCCGCCTATAAAAGAAATTATCCTCTAAAAAGATGTAAGATAACGTTGCAATACTTTTTGGGGCAGGTGTTGAAACGATGTAGGATAAGGGGGTAGTGGGGAGTAAGGGGGGTAAAATTAGATTTATTAGATTTTACCCACCAAAACTACAGCGTGTGAACAGCGTGGGAACACTATTGCACTCATAGTAAAGTTAGGTAATGTGAACCGTAGGCTAAGTTCCTGTGTCGAAGTTACACCCCACCGCCCCCATGATTACTCCCAAATTGATGGACAATTGGAGTGTAAAACGATGTAAGGGGGGTAAGGGGTAATGGGGAGTAGGGAGCAATTGTCTTATACCCCTGATTACCTGAATACTCTTGAATAGTTTTAACCACGATTATCCCCTACTCTCACATGGTTTCACCCCCCCCCCCCCAAAAAAAAAACCTCTAACTTTGCATCACTTTACCCCCTCCACCACTAACCCCATAGTACCTCCTCTAGAATCAAATTAACCCTATTACTCCCAAAAACGATGTAAGGGTTCTGGGGGGAGTTAGCTAAAAATTCCACTGCTTAACCCCTCAAACGTACAATTTTATGTGGGGACGGAATTCGACACAGGTATGTTCGATTTTACAAGGATATATTAAAATCCCAGGGCGATTAACTATTTCATCTCAATTTTCATGTCCGCTTAGCATTTGACTTAGTCATTTAATTGAAACAAGATTGAGTAAGATGAAACTACCAACTCGTTTACAATGATTAAATTGAATGAATGAATACAGATTTGGAATCTAATTTCAGGTGCACGAATGAATGAAATTTAGAAATGTTCAAAAATTTTAAAATTCAAAAAGGTCTGAGCCAACAATAACGGGTAATTTTGGGCTTTTTTGACAACTGGGATTGAAAGAAAATGAACTTTTAAACAAATTAAAATCACCAAAATGGATACCACATTTGGTATATACCGTTTCATGTATCAAAACAGAAACATTTGAACAGAAAACTATATGTCACCTAATTCTTGAAAACCTGCTCGACATACTTTACAGCCAAAAATTCTATTTAATTGTAGAGATTTAGTTGAAGATGAACATGAAGACTTAGTCCAATTGTTAAACTGCTGACAAATTTGCTTGCTTTTTTAGGAAGAGAACAATTTTTTTTTCAAAACTGCCCTTTGGTGTTTCTCATAATCAAAGTCAAATAAGACAATGGGCTTCAATGATAAATATGAGTTTTATTTTTGGAAAACAGCTATCGCTTGATAAAAGTAATCAACTTCTCAGCCCTTTTGATAAGATTTTGAATGATTGTTCATCTCAATGAAGTTTTAAAACTAGACGGTTAGATAATCAAAGAGGGCTAGCTCTAGTTTCCTTTACTTTCAATATCTATGTTATGGTGGCAGAATTCACCGCTCAATGTCGTCATTTTTTCGAACCTTGATATTCCAACCTTGATATTCCAATAGGAGCCGCAAGTTATAATTATGTTTCCAAAATTACGGACAAGTTTGTTTTTTTAAAAAAAAACAGAAATGACTCTACCTTTTGATAATCTGGGTGTATAAAATTGGCTATATGCTTAATATTGTATTTCGATCCAATGGGAGGATTTTGCTCAGCAATTGTTTGGAGGCCTTCAACGAGTGCAATTCCTGGGGCAAATGGCGTTGACGTTTTTGGCGGCTTAGAAGCGGAGGTTTTTGGCAGAGCATCATAATCCATTCTGTTTGGCGGGGAAGAATAGCAGGGCATGACAAAACCGATGTGTTCAAATTGCTCTTAATTAGCTTGCGTCTGCAATGTTTTTGTGGGTGAGTAATTGCTGTTGAATTGCTATGTCTGACTTGAAGTAGTGCAGGACTTACGTGCATCCTTACTCTGAGTGCGCGCATACATTTGGATATATTGACAAGGCAAACTTGTATCGACGGTGGGAGTTTTGCGTTTGTTTTTTTTTGCCTCCATTCAATTCCCATTTCAATTCTTTCGCGTGTTTTAACACTTTCTCCTCGGTGAGTTTTCCCGTTGGCCTTTTCGGTCTTCCAACCGCTCACTCCTTCAGTGGTGTGTCTTTTTTGGCAAGGGCGCCATGTTTCGCTATGACAGATTTGGGGATCTTGACCTCCAATGTATGCTGGTTTTTCATGTTTTACTCGTTCTTCTTTATCACTGTGGAGCCCGGGATCAGCAATTCATAAAAATCCTGTGCATCCTTTTATAAAAATTTTTGAGGCGGCATTTTTTCGACAGTTTGACTGGAAATGACGATTGGGTCCGCGGAATCGGCAATCTTTAGCCCTTCATCTTGATTAGCCACAATTCACATAGCGGGTTGTCTCGTTGTCTCAGATTCGCATTCAAGGTTTCAAATGACCTGTTTCTCTCTAGACTTTTGTCATTTTTTTGTGCTCTTCCTAATGGCCTCTCTAATCATTTCAAACAAGCCTACAGCTTCTCCCTCCAAATATTTATTTATAATTTTCCTATTGCAAAATTTTTTACGTTTTACTCTTTACTAATATTGCTCAGAGGTGTGTTTGCGTTTCTACCATAACCGACATTTTTCGTTTTTTCGGCAGCATGTAGGCAATTGATTGATTTTGGAGCAAATCGAATTTTTGAAATTAAAAATCGTCTTTGCAAGTTCCTTCATGCATTCTAATCTAAGTAAATTTCTAAATATTTGAATTAACCTATCAAGTCAACCTATGGCTATGTGGTCCATGATTAGAGCTTCAAGGGCTTCTATTTTTTGCGGGACATACGGATTTGGCTTCTAGTGTTGTCAACTCTAGTTACCAGGAACTTTTAACAATATTTTCCCCAGTAGCATACTCAAACACTTCGGCCAAAAAAATTTGAACATCTATCTAGGCAGGCCATGAAGCATATTTTTTGATCTTTTTCCTTACAATTTTTCCACCAAAGTCAATTTGTATCTCCTTGCTAAATTTGTTACATCTTGTAATGGGGCTGCAATTTGTTTTAGGAATTATAGGCTAAAAAACTGCACCATTTTTGAGCAGAGTGCACATTTGGATGTTTGGCTGAGGATATCACGCTTCACATAGGCCAACACGAAAGAACTGCACAAAATCCTGGGTGAGAGCTGTCGACTGAGTCCAAATATTTAATTTTTTGGAATTGGTGATTGCAAATCAATCGTCGACACAGAGACAAGACGAGGGCACGTGCAAGACCCACTAGGAGCCGTGTATTTAGCGATTTACTTGTTTGCACGGTTGTTAATCATCGTTGAGCACACAGTTCCGCATTTCCGTTAGAACTGGGTCTTTTGAGGTCAAAGCTGCGAAAGATCGTTCGGGAAAAATTTTGGATACTGCACTGCAAGGTTGAAGCTGTCGCCGTGAAACTCAGGAGGATTGTCCAGCGTTAACTCAAGTTTATTAGTGCCGTCTTTGGAGGGGGTGCTTGTTGTTTAGGTAACTTGATTAACCTGTTCGTTGCAGCAGCAAACGTTTTTTGGAGTAATAGTTTTGGTTTTTTTTTCGTTTTCTAATAGATTGACAAATTGATTTGCTACTTGAGTATAGAATCTGAATAATAAGGGTGGAGGTTTTACCCTATTCTCAATTCCACAATTGTTCCCAGAATCTATCTTTAGAGAAAACTACTGGGCTGGATAGTAACTTCACAAACCTGCTACTCTTAACTAGACTAAAGGGTTACACCAGGCCGTCCGTTCAAGTCCTAAAGAAATTATTTACAGGCGCTATAGAACTGTAGTCAATTGCCAATAATAATGATGATATTAGAATATGTCTGTATTGCCTCTCTATGTTATATGATATTTTAGCTTCTAAGAAGTGTTTTACCAAATGAAATAAATTGATGACTCTAAGATTGAGAATTATACCAGGTCCTCAATTCACTTTCTAATTAATCGATCAACCAATATACTTAAAACAAATAGTAGATATTGTAAAGAGCTCGTCGGTGTTCACTCCACAACCCAACCAGACGAGTATTAACCAACTTGATAGAACGTCAATACATTGCCCATCAGGTACTTCAGGTTATTGCAGACCGTTTTAATTGTCTAATTGGTTAACCATTCCATACTACATGGGTTAATTTAACTTGCAGTGTCTTCTACGAGCAGGCAGGCCTACCCTCACAGTGGCTTTACTTTGGATCTCCTAGAAGGAGCTTGGCCGATTAATACTCTCAGAGATCAATCGTCTTGATGTTGTCGTGGATTCGATGCTGTCCTCCAGTTCGTTGACCTAACTTAACTAATTATTGATCGGTTGATGTCTATTTTACTAGTCACCAAACTAAATTAAATCCAATAAATTGAAGCTAGATTGAGTATGGTTTCAGATCCTTAGATGTACTGTGAAGTTACTAAAGTTGTACAATTACACTGTTGATTAACAAAATACCGAAAGAAACGATTAAATTTTTCCCAATCTTAATTATAACAAGGCTATGGTTCCTTCAGAACAACTAGTTACAAATGCCTATGAGTGCCAAGTATCGAAGCGTTTAGCAAACATCCACTAGATATCAGTTCAGTTTAAGCTCTACTAAGATATAAGAAAGGGTGTAAAAAGAGAAAGTTGTGGAAAATTTGCTAAGTTAATTTAACGAAAAGTATAGTTACCAGAGTATACCAGTTCAAACAATTATTACAATTTTCAGTACCACGACAAAGATCTGTTAACTCACTCGTCGAATCAAATTTACTCCGCAAATTCGATTATCAAGACAACATAGTTATTTTCAGACTGATTTTGGTTACCAAAATTGGCTAAAACTGAGCCCTATATATACTGCTTATCTATGTTTGGTTATG
This sequence comes from Convolutriloba macropyga, assembly GCF_964194025.1. Lineage (NCBI taxonomy): Eukaryota > Metazoa > Xenacoelomorpha > Acoela > Convolutidae > Convolutriloba > Convolutriloba macropyga. The sequence goes on from NW_027452076.1 coordinate 7,504, forward strand.
ATAGTTCAGTCCTATTTTTACCAATTGTTCCAAATCTATGTGTGAAAAGTTACTTTTTGGGAAAAGTTTTCAGAAAGTCACACATGACATTGATAACCTAGACCCCTAATTTGGGTTTCTAATCCAATATTACTTGGATAAGAATTTTGGTGTTCAATCTATGATATAATCTTTATCAGAGTCCATATTTACTTATTCAACTGTTCCCATCAATTTAAATTTCGTCACCATTATTATCTTTGTACATTTTCAAATTTAGAATTCGCCTTCGTGTTGGGAATAATTCAAGGTCAGTATTAGTTTGGTTCTTTTCCAAAAAACGCTTAAGTTTATTTTTCATTCCTACATCCCACCCATCCGGACTAAACTATTCTCCTGAATAGTACTATACAGTGAAATTAGTATAACGTAAAATATATAAAAGCACCATCACCATATTTTGGTACGACAGTTTTTTTAATAATCGTTTGTCTCCTCATTTCACTTTCTCTCAACTAAGTTTAGTCCCTCTTCAAACTGCATGTCATTTCCAATATCTCGTTGATCATCGTTGGACAAATTGTGAACATGTTTTGTAAGGTTTTTGGACTTGTAACACTTCTTCGCTGCCCAGACAGCCAAAAGGACAAATGCAAGACGCCATAAGGAGAAACCAAGCAGACGAGCCAGCTCTTTAAATGTATGCAGTGTTGACCCATGGCGAAAGGATTTGAAGTTGTTTTCCTCAGAAAATTGATGATGGATTTTGTCTACGATCTCACTGACTAATTCAGGCCTGACATCAAGCGTAGGGACATCCTTGAATGCCGATCTGATCTTATGCAACATCAAATTCCGACTCTCTTATGTAGGAGTGGCCGCTGGAATGCTCGGGATGTTGAAAGTGGTATCCAGTATTTCAGGAGTTGTGATTGTTGTTATTAGTCCACTGTGTTGAAGACAATATGCTGGATCGGGCAACTTGACCAGTCCGTTTTTTGGGTGAACCAGTTTTCCATCGCAGGGGGATGTACTAGGCAACTTTAACAGGCTGGTACACGGTTTGAAAACCTTCTGCCCCCATTGTACTTTATGTTATAAAGAAATTGTTGACCGTCTGCCGCGTTGAGGAGGTACATAGAAATCCCAAAGTAGGTTGTTGTCGGTAAAATTGGCAATTCGGTTACTTCTCGTGTGCAAGTTTTCAAAGCAGCTACCTCGTAATTGTATAGGAGTGAAGAGAAGCAGAGTTGATCTTACGCGCTCAGCAACGCTACTGGCTTGGTGCAAAGTATCAGCAATTGTGTCCCCAAACAAGACAGATATTCCTCACTCTTCATTTCGGCCTAGCTTTTTTCTCGACTTGATACTATCAAATAGTTCTTTTCTAAATTTAGAGTTGCGGCCCTCGTTGTGTTCCTGATTGGTTGTGGCAGAGAGATTGCTTTGTAGGCGTCGTGAATTGGTTCACAACTGTATACCGGCACCTCCATTGTGATTAACAGTCCGTGTGGATTGATAAAAACTTTTCTCACTAAGTGCAGGCTGTAAAGTGAACTTGAGTGGTCGTATGGAATTGAACATTTTTTTGTATTTCAGCTTCCGAGTTGTAATTTTTTTTCGTAAATCTTCGTAGGTTACTAGTGCGGCTGGCAGTATCCCGTTGGATAGCACTCCAATGCTTGTAATAAATACGCTTCTCTGTTCCGTCAAATATAGTGTTTGTACTTGCAACTCGCTGTGCATAGCATTGAGAGTCCATGACACGTTGTTAGTCGCACTTTGAGCGCAAAGTCATACATAAAAACATCAGACCTTCGATGATCACAGGCTTGGGTTTATTGTATTTCTTCCATTGTTTTTTGAAGTACCTCAAGGTTTGTTCGCAGAATCTCAAAGTTATCCTCTGAGTAGTTTAGCACTTTTCTTGTGTCTTCATGAAGCTTCAAACTACTCCTGGCCATGACCTGAATAGACTCTCTTTATTCGTTATGCAGGTGAACCATTCTTGATTCCAAGAAGTGCAATCGTCCTCCCAATAGTTCCATCTTTCGCTTAGAACTTTCGCACAGACCAAAAAATGAGAGTAGTATACAGGCTGTTTTTTCTAGTAAGGGATCTAAAATTATAGCCGTCGCAGCTCCAATTGCAAACAGCAGTAGTGATCGTCTCTGTCGCTGAAGAGTGATAGTCTGTTTTACATAAGATGCTACTTCTTTGACAAGCTTTGTCCTCTTTTTCTCTGCTCTTTCGTATTCTATCTGAATAGAGGAGATTATTCCGTCAAAGTGGTGCTGTAATAGTGCGCTTATTTCTGGCTTGTTACAAAATTCGGAGCTCTTCTACATTTTCTGTTCCAATTGCTGATGTATTGAAGAGAAATTATAAATTGATCGGAGATCCACGTTCAACAGCTTTGGAAGTGGAACTGCGATATCCACAGTCAGGTATGAGTCGGCCAATGAATCTGGAGTTTGAGGTTGAAACAGAACATACGCAGTAGTTCGTGAACTCTCCGCTGTTTGCTGTCGTACCGCAAGTATTAATGTAATTATCACAAAATTGTACATCTAAACATTATTATGGTTATGTACTGCGCTGAACATAGATAGCACTTTTTCTGTATTAGAAACTGTGCTACATTCTCTGAAAATTCCCCCAAATTCGCTGAAATTATATGAGCTAATTAGCTCTTTCAATAATACCGGTGATATATTATTTTGCAATATAGTTTTTTTAAAGTTTGGTGCTATTTATATATGTTTTGCGATCGTCCCCATCTTTAATAAAAATTTGGGCTCATCTTTCGATCTTGGCAATTTTTTAGTCAATGCTATATAGAGAAACTTAATCAAGTTCCTTTTTTTGTTTTATTTTTTTAATATATATACATATATATATATATATATATATATATATATATATATATATATATATATATATATTCCTTTTTTTCGTCGTCGATTCCGAATCGTTTTGGGTACTTCACTGCGCGTCTTTCTCGTGTTTTAGCGATTGAGTTTACAGTTTCGTCAGTTTTGGTTCCCAAAAGTTCTGCAAATGTTTTTGGTTTGCACATTTACCTCTTGGCGCTTGCAGGTGTTGACTGTATTTCAATGAGGTCCCTCAAGACATTTTTTGTTTTGTGCTGTCATTGGGGCAGTGGTGTAGAGTCAATCTCTTTGGCTGGGGTTACAAAAGTGGTCTGGTTCACTTGGGTTTTGTCTTGTTGCGGAGTGATCGGTTCTGCTGGTCTGTTAGTCTTAGTGGGCCTTTAGTTGAACGTTCTCGCTCTGCAAAGAAATCGTAGAAAAATTCTTCATCCTCGTCCATCCATTTGAAGGGACTCTTAAGTTTGGGTTGTCTTGATATAATTTTTGGGGTGAAAGTTTGATTGTTTTCTTTAATTTGATTTTGCTCCTCATACGTCTTTTGGCGGCTGGGACGTTTATCCTGATGAGATGATCTTGTTTCCATTCTGGGTAACTCGTTTTTCTCCTCCACAGGCTTCAATCGATTGTAGCGGACTCTCTGCCATTTCTTGGAGTTTGTGTCTTTTGAGATTTTATAGTTGACTTCTGAAGTCTTTTCGATGATGTTATATGGCCGACCCAGGGAAGAATAAACTTCCTTGATTTTGCTTTTTGGAATGCAAGAAGCCAAATTGTCTCTCCTGGCTTCAGTTCCTCTCCTATACGTTTTTCTGTTACAAATCTTTTTGTCTTTCTTGTCTGTAGTCGAGTGTCTCTCCGGCATTCATATGTGCTTCCCTGAAATGTTCATTGAGCCATCTTGTGAATTCGTAGTTGGCAATTTCTTGACCAGGTGCTTTCGGGAGTAGCAGGTCAATCGGGCATTTGCATTCTTGTCCAAACACAAATGAGAATGGAGTCTATCCTGTTGTTTTGTGTACCTTCGTATTATAGACGAAGTTGAGATAGGGAATCATTTGATCACAGCTATTTGGATTGTTTGCGCAATTTTCGGAAATAACATCCGCAACAACTCTGTTGTGACGTTTTACCATACCATTTCCCTGCGGATGATATGGAGATGTTCTTGTCTTCTCTATTCCAATAATTTTGCACATTTCTAGTATTAGATTGCTGCAGAAGTTTGATTCTTGGTCGGTGTGAAGGAAATCAGGTGCTCCAAACGTCAAAACCCAGTTCTCCACAATTGCTCCAGCAACATCTTCGACCGTAGCTCACGCAAACCACGTGTTTCGTGAAATAGTCCGTCATTACGATTATGTTTTCTGCGCCGCTTGTCTTTGCTCGGGTAACAGGTCCCAGGATATCTGCTGCCACTTTGCTTAATCGGATCCCAGATTGATTGTCTGGAGAGGGGCCATTCTTTTCTTTCCAGTGGTACTTCCTGCTTGACACCGGGTGCAGTTCTCACATTTTCGTTCAATGTCTTTTCTCATATTTGGCCACCAAAACCTCTGTGTTGCCCTGTCCAAATTCTTTTGAAAAGCACAATGGCCTCCAGTGAATTTTGAAGCGTGAAGTTGTTCCAAAATTGTCTTTCTGAGTCCCTGCAGTACTACAAGTTGTTTTTGTGTTGCATTGCTTCCTTCCACATGCCACTTCCTGTACAGCACGCCATCAGTCAGTTCCATCTGGTCCCGGAGGCCCCACATCGCTACTGCGTCTTCTCCTTGTGCTATTGCGTTTGCCTTCTTAATTTTTAAGTCTCTCAGCGGATTTTGGTCTGGATGTTTCTCAGAGTTTAACCATTGCAAGATGAGACGTAAGCAGGGATCGTTTTTTTGAGCCAGCCTAAGTGAGTTTAGGTCGTATTCAAATTAGATACGCAATGGTTCGTTCGCGTCCTCGGCTGTAAATAAGTTAACTCTTCCGAGGGCGTCTTCCAAAGAGTTAGCTGATGGGCAACTTCCAAACATAACCAGTCTCTCAGCTTCAGTTAGCTCAGGTGTGATGCTGCACTGTCTTGACAGTCCATCTGCATTCCCGTGCTCATCTCCTGGTCTATGTACTACTTGAAAATCGAATTCTTGTGGTCTTTGAAGCATCCTGAATATCATCCAGTCATTGTTTTGTCTAAATAACCACCGTACCGATGCATGATCTGTTCTGAGCACAAATTGAGTTCCCCAAATGTAAGGCTCAAATCATTTCATTGCCTGAATGACTGCTAATGCTTCTCTTTTTGTTGTTGAGTAACGACATTCTGCTGGCGTCAAATATCTGCTCGCGAAAGCCACTGGGTATTCTACTCCATTGACAATATTCGATAGTACTGCCCCCAGACTGTTGTCACTTGCATCCGTGTCCACGATAAAAGGAGAGTTGTACTCCAGATGCTTGAGTACCAAGCTATCAACCAAATTATCTTTCAATTTTTTTGAAAGCATTATGGCATTCAGGTTCCAAGTGAAACGGCTGTTCTTTTTTGTTATCTGGTGAAGAGGTTTCGCTATCTCAGCAAAGTCTTTGATGAAACGTCTAAAGTAACTGCCAAATCCAATAAAAGACCTCACTTCAGTAACGTTTTCTGGTCATTTACAGTCCCGTACTGCAACGAGTTTGTTTTCATCTGGTGCAATTCCCTCTGGGCTCAGTTTGAATCCTAGATAGTTTACGGATTCTTGAAAGAGGCGGCATTTCTTGGGCTTGCGTTCAAGATTGCCCTGGCAAAGAGCGTGAAAAACAAAAAGCGCATGTGTTTTTCGTGTTCCTCCACACACATTCCTACTAAACACCAGAACGTCTTCCAAGAAGATGAGGACAAACGAGAAGAGATATTCATTGAAGATTCTTGTCATAAGTCGCTAGAAGGTTCCCGGTGCTTTGCAAAGTCCAAATGGAAGTCTGAGGTACTCGTAGTGTCCACCATAGGGAGTGACGAACGCAGTTTTTGTTATAGCAATCTCAGCTAACGGGACTTGCCAATATCCAGAGGATAGGTCGAGGCTTGAGAAAATAGTTGCACCGTGAAGATCATCCAGTATCTGGTCAATTTGCGGAAGGGGAAAAGCGTCTTTCTTTGTTACTTCGTTTAGTCGTCTGAAGTCTGTGTTTGTACGGGCTGTTTGATAGTCGGCTAATGTTTCGTGCCAGCATGTCTTCAATCCCCTTCTTAACCACAGTGATCTTTCCAGCTGTAAGTCTATGGGGTGCAAGCTTGATGGGCGGCGAATCACCTGTGTCAATTTCACGCTGAACCAAGTGTGTCTGTCCAAGTTCGTTGTTGTTCATTGCAAACACATCTCTGAATTCTCGCAGCAATGTTCTTCTGTCGTCTGTTTGTTGGTTTCTGTCTGGATTTGCTTAAGAACAAATACGTTCTAACTCTTCATCGCATGATAGGGTTAGGTTTGTTTCTGCAGTTACCTCGTGCTGTGTTTCTTCCGTTGTTTCAATTTGATCAAGACCGGATTCTGCTTCCGTCTCACAAAGATGTACGTGGGTTACCGAGTAAATTGAATTGAATAAATTATATCATTAGATAGAGAATTTTTGTGCGTATTATATCAAAACTTTCGCTTAGATTTTCCGTTCTAAATGCAACATACGTATTATTTCTGAGTAATACCAAAGCCGATTTCCCACTAAGAATAACTTCCAAAATGGCTCAAAACTGTTCGCTTAGCCTAACAAATTCGGTTTTTTGAACGGATTAGTTTGAATTGGTGACCTAGACTAAGACCTGCTAAAAAAGATCAAGCTAGATTTGCTTCCAAGTAAAAGATGCTTATTGCCTTGACGTTTCGATATACAGTTGACTATAGACTGACTATATATATATATATATAAATATATATATATATATATATATATATATATATATATATATATATATCTCGATGAATTGATTTTACGAAAGACTGCCTTTTGTCAGCTTTATTTTTGGAGCCGCGACCGGCTTTACGAACACTTTCCGATGTAAGGCCTAATGGCTAATTTGGCTTCCATCTAATCCACAAGGGGCCACTAGAGCAAAAGCGAAACCCTCATGTACACTACTGTAGGGTTCCAATTATTTCTGTAAATGACCCTCAGGTTACATTTTATTTATGGAGAAATTATTATCTACCCTCACCCGCCCCGCCTATACTAACTGGAGCTATCAACGATATTTCATCATTTACTTCAATTCAGTTATAACTGGGATAAACTTAGATCCGTTCGTAGATTCTGCCTTCAATTTTGCTTCTTTGACTCGATTCTCATGTTATCCTGGCCAGCGACTTGTGGGATTAACTTTACTTTGCTTGACCAGGAAGACAGATACTTTCTGTAAAACTAGCTTTCAAAGTGTCTCTATGCAGTTACACTCTGGACATTTTCCAAGAATGTATTAACGACGGAAGCATTAAATTGAAGTATTTGAAAAATTACAGACAGTGCATAAGTTCTCGGAGGAAATTTATACTTTTATGTGGATGGATTATAGCGCTTGTTAATCGCTCTTTGCTGCTATTGAACGATTTTTACTTACTTTCAACTGGGAAAGATCAGAGATTGACTGATCATTTGTTTGAATTAAAAGGATTCGCATCCTAAACCAAGCCAACTTTCTGAAACTGCAAGATCGACAGACCAGATCGAAACGAAGCAACCTAGAAGAGACGTTATAAGGAGATAATCCAAGCTTCAAAAAACTGTAAGACTCCTCCAAGAAAAGTTTCTCATGTTGAAAAAAAAAACTTTTGATTGTTGCTTTAAATTGATTACTTAACAAGCAAATCTAGCCCCCCAGAACCCATTTCCTATCCCATATAACAAATTTTTTGAGTTCACCGGTCACCGATAACCCAACCCATACACATTTTTTGTTGAAAAACATCAATTTTGAAAATTTTTGGTCAACATTTAGAATTGACTAAATCGGGGTGAAGGTTGGTACTTGGGTAAGACTATTACACTTTTAAGCGAAGCGAAAAAATTAACCAAACTTAAGAAAATTTTGTAATACTTCATTTAGAGCGTCGATAGGTTGCGGATCGAACAGTAGTATAAAAAAAGGGTAGAATTTAGAGTTTGGTCAAAATTTTCAAATTTTGAAAAAAAGAATCAGGGAACTGATTTTTTTCTCTCAAATAAGCGCTTATTCTTGGTAACTCGTGAAAATCTTGCCTTTAACATCAAGGTTCGGAGTTTGAGCAAAGCTCAAGTCAGTTTTGTTGTAAAAAACATTATATGGTTTTTATATTAGCTGCAAGTTCACTGCATTACGCCATAAAAACCTTGCCTCAAGCGTTACAAGACCATTATAAAAAAGGAATTTACGCATTACCGGGTCTGAGTTTTAATCCTAACGCTTTGAAAGTCCGAAAAACCGTGCAATTTCAATTGAGTCACTTCTTCCGTGATAAAAAGAGGCTAGTTATATGGCATGATGTGGTGAACAATTCATTGTCCCGTCATCGCAGTAACAACAATAAGCCTTTAACACCTTTGCAGCTTATTGAAGTGCTTGAAAAGTATTAGGAGCGCATAGAAGCTATAGTGTATTGCCCCAGAGAGGGAACTCCTGATATTTACAATCAGCTCAAGCGTAGTACTCTAGTTACCATCCATTTAGTGAAAGACATTGTGTCTAGACGTAAACAGAAAGATCTTAGTTTACTTAAAGAGTACAGAGCGTTACACCAAAGGCCTGCGCTTTAGCTGAAAACACTCACTATAGTGTTAGCCCATAAGAACAACCTCCGGTCCCTGATAACACGCTCTCGACCAAAAAAACTTTCAAAGCGCTGTCGTAAAACGCTCCGCGCCCGTCATGCGTTCGAGGAGGCGGAACTCACACAAGCCTTTGATAACCTGAATGTCACTTAGTCTTGCGCTGTTGTGGGAGTCTACCCGCTGACTGGTGGTGTGACTTAGTTAACTCACGAGTTACGGGTTAGTTTGTGGTTGGTTCTCTTCGATAGCGCCTTACTAAAAGTTTCGCTCTCCCCATTCTTTGAGTTGTTCACTACCTCCGTTTTCCGCAGGTTATCCGGTTTCATTTTTCCGTTTCCATACTTTTTGTTTCCGTGTCACCTTGTTTCTTTCTATCCCGCGTTTATTTGTTGTATGATGTAGTATGTTGAATTTTTGCTGTAGTAAATTTTTTTCTGCTAGCATGCTGGTTGGTTGTTTAGTCTCGTTCCTTGCTAGGGTGTGACTTAAGTTCATTCTGGAGTTACGGCTGGTTTGTTTCGTGGTTTTTACCACAGTTGTTTGCTAGCAATTTGTTGTAGCTTTATTATTAGTTTTTGTAGTATGCACTTTTGTTGTCTGGGTATGCTGGTTTGCTAGGGTGTGACTTAAGTTTGTTCTGGAGTTACGGCTAGTAAATTTCCTGACCTTTTCGACTTTTGGTTATACTACATCGTTGCAGTAAATTGTTTCATGTTTGATGTTTTGATGCCGTTGATAAAGCCCCATAATGTTTAGTGCTAGTTTACCTGGCAGCAGGTCCTCTCCTTCTTTCTAGGGTGTGACTTAAGTTTATTCTGGAGTTACGGCTAGCTTGTTTAGTTGAATTTGTTGCTGTGGTCTGCTAGCATTGATCTTCCCGCCTCCTCGCTTGTGGTTTACCGTCTCCCTCCCGTGCTATCCCGGCTTCCCGTCCCGTCGCGCGCTACCCGCTCGACGTTCCCTTCTCCTCCGTGCCGTTTTCCCGTTTCGTCGCGCGCCATCCGCCCGACGTTTCCGCCCCGCCCGTGCCGTTTTCCCGTTTCGTCGCGCCATCCGCCCGACGTTTCCGCCCCGCCCGTGCCATTTTTCCGTTTAGTCGCGCGCTTTTCGCCCGACGCTCCCGTTTGTCCGTCTGGTTTCCCGTTGCGTCGTGCGTTAATCGTTAGGCGTCTCTTCCCGCCCGTCCCGTCTCCCATTTTGCCCTGTTTCGCGCTTCCTGCGCACCGTTTTTTCCTTCTTTCGCCGGGTACTATTGTACTCGACGAACAACTTTGCTCCTTGGCGGTTTGCTAGGGAAACCGTCACACTAGGGTTCGGTATAACCAATTTGTGTTGTGCTGTTGCATGTCTGTGTACTTTATAGTAGTACTAAATTTAACTTGTGGTTCCTGTTTTTCTTAAGATCATGACAACTTTGCAGGACAAACTTAACAAACTTTATAGTGCAAGGGCAAAATTAGAGGCTGAACTAAATAATATTTATGGTGAAATTAACAATGCTGTGGATAAGCAAGACAGGAAAGTTAAGATCGAACGTCTGATTGTGAAGTGCAAAGATGCTTTTACTAGAGTAGTTGATAAGAATGAAGAGCTCTTTGATCTGGCACAAAGCACTGAAGAGCCAGATGCTGCCTGTAAGAACCTTGAAAAATGGTTAGAGACTGTAACAAAGAAAACTGATGAGTTCATTGCTGCTGCTCGAGGGTATATCAATTCGGTCCATGACAAAAAGACAGCAAAGCTGTATACCTCTCACCAATCAAGATCAGGTTCACATATGACTTCCTCAAAAAGATCAAGTCAGCGTCAACGAGACTTAGAACTATCAAGACTCAAAAGGGAGGAACTTGAGAAACAACATGAGGCAAAGCTTCGCATTGCTAGACAACTTCTTGAAATTGAAAAACAAAAGAAATTGCGGGAATTGGAAATTGAGCGGCTTGAGGAGGATCATCTTAAGGAAGTAGCTGCTGCAGCCCTTGAGGAAATTGAGTTGATGAAAAGATCATCAGCAGACGGGTCTGGTACAGGCAAAATGAGTGGGCTCTTTACGGAAAGAACTTCATTCAAGAGCAAGAAACTTGTTCAAGATTGGGTTAATTCGTCACCGGCCGGGAACATGGCAGATGTTGCAAACGAACCGAGTTTGCACTTTTCTGGTTCCACCGCCCAATCCAACCAAGCAAATGTCCAACGACCTTCTTCAACTCAACTTCCAAACTCACACTCCAATTTCAATACACATGGTAAAGTTGAGGCCAACATCAACCTCCCTGTCCATGAGCCGCAAGAACCAAGTAGTAGAAACAATGTAACCAATGAATCACATAATGCAGACATCATGCAAGAACAGCAACAGCCTCAATATACGCCTCCATCACCAATAAACTTTGGTATGCCAACTCAACTAAACGCCCCAAACACAGCCCGACAACTGTCTCAAGCAACAATGCACTTCGATGGTGTACAGTTAGATTATCAATTCCCGCGCAGGTCAGGCATGCCGGGACAGTTGAATTTACTCAGTCCTCCGCGTTCACCACCTTTAAATACACTCGTTAATGCTCCGCTAGCACTTAATCCGCAACAAGCACACATAAATGTACCAGCCCCCCCATCCCCCATTCTAAACCCCGCAGCACCACCGCATTTCCCGTTAATACCACCAGCATTCCGCTTTCCTCCTTCGCTGCCACAAGCACTCCCACTACACGCCACTAACCCCGTGGCGAATAATATCAATCGGTTACCCCATTCTCCGCCTGCACCAATCATTTCCTCCGCAAACGTTTTTGTACCTCAATTAATTCATCCACCACCCCCACAAAAGAGTTTTCAGCCCCAAAATTTTGTCGCTATAACCCACGCACCTCCTGCTCCTCCGGATCCAAATGTCTGGCGTTTTCCGGCAGCAGTCCCATCTAATGCAGTACCACTTGTACGTACATCTGCAAACTTATACACCGCACAACCGGCCCCGTTAATCAACCCTCATATCACTACATCGCTCCGCTCCTCTCATGTACAAGCAGCAGCAGGCGCTCAAAACTACGTAACATCAGACTTCATGGAAGCGAATCCATTTAGTTCTTCCACAGGTATCGCCCCCACCTTTGTCACTCCGATCATTCCGCCAACGTATGGAGCTACCGTTCCGAACCCGTTGTGTTGGGGTGGCCCGCCGCATCCCAAACTTTCGGCTCCTTCTTTGGACTCTGCGGATTTGATAAAGCAGTTGGCTGAGGCAATTACTTGTAAGAAGAACGATCCACTGCCCGAGTGGAAATTGTCACAGTACAATGGTGATCCCCTGCAGTGGCACGAATGGTTCGGACAATTTAAAAGCGCCATAGACGCACAGTCCTTGACTGATGATGTCAAGTTAACATACTTAAAAACTCTTGTAACTGGAAAAGCTAAAACTGCCATCGCTGAGTTCGCATACTGTGGTGTAATGTATAAGGACGCACTTAAGACACTCGAACGTAAATTTGGCCAACCACTGGCAGTAGTCAGTGCACACTTAGACAAACTCAGCTCTTTTCCTCCATTAAAGATGCACAATAGTGATAACATCATAAACTATTCTGCAACAATTTCAAGTCTTGTTGGGGTCTTTAAATCAGTTTCATATGACTCAGACCTTATAAGCGCCTCACTTCTCAACACGGCTGTGCAAAAATTGCCGCCCAATCTGAAAGAGTCTTGGTCATTCTTCACAGTGAAGAAACATTGGGTAGAGCCAACACTCCTTGATTTCAACGATTGGTTGAAGGAGAAGGCCGAGGCACATGATTTAATGAAACAAACTTCATCGAAGGCAAGAACTGAGGATAACACCAACTCAGTAGTAAAAACCAAAGTTGCCTCAAGAACTTTTGCTGCTAATACACAAACTAAGGGCACTCAGAGACCAGCCTCAACATCGGCAACGCCTGCAAACCCTCGCTGCATTGTATGTAAAGGTAACCACCGCATCTGGGAGTGTAGGGTATTTAAAGAAAAGTCTCCCACTCAGCGAGCAAAGGTAGTGGCGGAAGCAAAACTATGTTTCTCATGTTTGAGAGAAAAGCATTTGTTCAGGCAATGCCCAAATTCCAGGAAATGCAGGAAGGACGGTTGCAACAGCTCCCATAATACACTTCTCCATGGAGCTGAGAGGGTGTATCCACCCAAATCTCCTTCAAACAACAACAACATTAATTCTAATGCTGGCGCAAATCAAAGTAAACTTCCTAGTGTCCAATCATCGAGTAAGACCACCACTTTGTCATCTGTGAGTAATGTGAAAGGCCTCCTTCAGGTGACTGAATTACAGTTATAGAGCTCTTCTGGTAAAGATACCACGGCTTTAGTTTTGTGCGATGCCGCTTGCAGTAACTCTTGGGTGTCCAATGATCTTGCAAATAGACTTGGTTTGCACGGTACAGCATTGAAACTAACAGTCAAGGGTATAAATACCGAGGAAGTTGTAGACACTAAGTTAGTTGAACTAATTGTAACACCACGCGACAACCAAGCATTTGAACCATTTCAGCCCTTACGTAAAGGAAAATTTGAATGTAGGCGCCGACGTCATTAACATTAAAGCACTTCAGGAAACATACCCGCACCTAGCAGTTCAAGACCCAGTTACATATTGCTATGGAAACACCGAGATGATACTTGGACAGGATGTGTATCATGCCATCCGCCCGTTAGAGTACTTCGCTGCCGACGAGAAGTCCTCGCCCATCGCTGTTCGCTTGCCCATAGGTTGGGTTCTAAGCGGCCCCCTACCGTCTTCTTCAGGTTTAGTCTCGACTTGTTTCCAAGCTAATATGGAGCAGGATTTTGAACTCGCTAGTCAGTTAAAATCTTGGTACGACAGGAGTCGTACGGCGCACTTAAGCAAGTAGACCCACGATCCACCTCGGATGCACGTGCGCATGAAATTCTTGAAAACACCACCGTGCATAATGGAAAAGGTACGATGTCCGAATGCTATGGGCTGAAGATAACATCGAACTGCCCAACAATTATTTCTCAGCACTTGTTCAATTAAAATCTTTGGAAAAGCGGCTCACGAAAGATCAGACATTAAGGGAAAAGTACTCGAGTACCATCAAAGAGGACTTAGACAAAGGCTACGTAGTAAGGGTCAAAGATGCTCATAAGGTGGAAAGTCGCTCGGAACGAGAGTGGTACCTATCACACTATCCGGTTGTTAACCCGAACAAGCCGGGTAAAGTTCGTAGGGTACTAAACGGAGCAGCAAAATTCTATGGCGCATCTCTTAATAAGTCATTACTCACCGGACCTGACCTACTGCAAAACCTAATCTATGTACTCCTACGGTTCAGACAACATCCTTTTGCCGTATCCGCCGACATCGAGGGAATGTTCCTCCAAGTTGGAGTGTTACCATGTGATCAGCCATCATTGCGCTTTTTGTGGCGGGAGGACCCCACATCAAATGTTGTGGTACACCAGTATACACGCCACATCTTTGGGGCAAAAGATTCTCCCACCTGCGCCAACTACGCACTTCAGCGCACGGCACGCGATAATGCTAAGGAGACCCAGAATCTGCGAAAGCCGTCCTTGAGAACTTCTATATGGACGATTACTTGGACTCAGTGGAATCCCCCGAGAAGGCCCTCATTAGGTCGAAGGAATTGGTACATCTTCTCCATCTAGGTGGGTTCACGCTTACTAAGTTTGTAAGCAATGTACCAGATCTGGCTGACCGAATTGATGGGTCTGCTCAATCTACTGAACCGAAGGTCATCGTTTCATCGAAGGAGGAATCAATGCACGTGCTTGGGCTTAAGTGGGATCACAACAACGATACTCTGGTTGTGAGCAGGGGTACTAACAGCACCATCACGAAAAGTTTAACACAGCGCTTGGTCTTAAGTTTTGTGTCAAAGGTCTACGACCCAATTGGTCTTGTCGCACCGTTCACTGTTGGTGCTCGTTTAATCTTGAAAGACATTTGGCGTGTCAATGGACAAAGTGGGGATGACGAGTTACCTAAAGACACAGTTGACAGATTCCTTGCCTGGTGCGTTGAACTGCCGCGGTTAGCTGAGATCACTATACCAAGAAGTTACTTTTCAGGACCATTCCAACATCTTGAACTCTACATGTTTGGTGATAGCTCGCAAGACGTATTCAGTGCAGTAGGATTTCTTAGGGCTCAAGTAACTTGCACCTCCGGGGAGATTATAACAGAGCTGGCGTTTGTCCTGGGCAAGACCCATGTTGCACCTATGAAGTTAATGACAGTTCCTAAGTTGGAATTACAATCCGCTCTCCTCGCTGCCCGTTTGAAAAGGGAAATCTGTCGAGAATTAACGGTTACTGTGGACAAAGTCTTTATGTGGACAGATAGTACAATCGTCTTGCAGTGGATATACTCAACAAACAAACACCCCATCTTCATTGCAAATCGGGTTAGTGAAATCCTGGAGAACACCAGCGTTGACCAATGGAACCACGTCGCCACTTGTGATAATCCGGCAGATGCTGGCACGCGTGGTATGTCCGCTGAAGTTTTGCAATAGAGTAGCTGGGTGAGGGGTCCTGACTTCTTGAGAACTAAGCAATTCCCGTTTGTACCAAATACTGACGTCGTTGATAACATCAAGCTCGGTGTTGTAACCAAGGAACAAGATGATGACTCCATCTCATCTTTAGCCGCATCTATAACCAATTCCCCAAAGGAACAAAGCATTAATCTGATCTCATTTGATAAGTTCAGTTCTTATCAAAAATTACTTCGTTTCACCGCATATGTGCTCCGTCTTTTACCATCTCATGAAAGTTACCGTACCGTAGACGGCATCATAGCCGACCTTGTTGAACTTGACGAAGCCGAGCGTCATCTCCAGTGATTGGTTCAAGGAGAGTCCTTTAATACTGAAAAAAAGGATCTTCTTGACAACAAATCCGTTAAAAAGAGCAGCCGCATTGCTCAGTTTACTCCGTTTATTGGACCTCATGGTCTCATCCGTTCCTCTGGTCGACTCCGACGGCTAGTGGAAATTGACTTTGACACTAAGCATCCCATCGTGCTGGATGCGCGTCATACTTTTGTTAAACTGTTTCTGCGGCATACTCATTTAAAGAACTATCATCAGGGCATCGATTACTTAAGGTCAAAGGTACAAGAACGTTATGCCATCCTAAAACTACGTTCCACACTGCGTTCCATCAAATCAAACTGCGTCTTATGTAGAAAGTTCCGTGCAGCAACCATTCAACCTATCATGGCAGACCTCCCAAAGGAGAGACCCGCATACCAGTCTCCTCCCTTTACCAAAACCGGGGTTGATTACTTCGGCCCATTCTACGTCACAGTTCGTCGGACTACCGAGAAGAGGTGTGGATTTCTTTTCACTTGTCTCACTACTCGTGCTGTCCATGTTGAAGTTGTACCGTCCATGGACAGTAGTTCCTGTGTAATGGGAGTGGAGCGGTTCGTCTCCCGTCGGGGTACTCCTGCTATGATTTGGTCGGATAATGGTACGAACTTCATTGGAGCGGAGAAAGAGCTCCGTGAATGTGTAGAAAAATGGAATACGCTTAACATCGCTGCCGAACTTGCCAATAAGGGCATTAAGTGGAGGTTCAATCCACCCAGTGCGCAACACCAAGGTGGCACCTGGGAGAGGTTAGTTCGTAGTTTTAAAAGAGTACTGTACACTATCCTCGGTACGCGTCGCCTCACAGATGAGGTTTTGAACACCACTTTTTGTCTGGCCGAATACGCACTAAACTCACGTCCTTTAACGCCCTTAAGCGCCGACCCGTCCGACCTAGGCGCAAAAACACCTAACCATTTTCTACTCGATAACCAAGCAACCAGAATTCTGACTATCGTTGGCGTCGACGAGTTCGATCATCGTAAGCGATACGCCCGTGCACAATCATACGCCAATGCAATTTGGGCACGTTGGCTCAAAGAGTATGTACCTGCGCTGAACCGTAGATCTAAGAGGCAGACGCCTGCCGAGCAGCACCTCAAGGTCGGTGATTTAGTTGGGATCGATGAAGAAAGCAACCATAAGGGGTTACTATCCAACTGCTCGGATTGAAGAACTTCGGTACGGCTCTGACAGCGTCGCCCGCTCCGCCGTCTTACGCACGTCATCCGGATCGCTCGTCCGCCCACTCGTTAAGCTCGTACCAATCCTCCCAACATTTTCTTCCGGGCCGGAGGATGTTACCGAGTAAATTGAATTGAATAAATTATATCATTAGATAGAGAATTTTTGTGCGTATTATATCAAAACCTTCGCTTAGATTTTCCGATCTAAATGCAACATACGTATTATTTCTGAGAAACACCAAAGCCGATTTCCCACTAAGAATAACTTCCAAAATGGCTTAAAACTGTTCGCTTAGCCTAACAATTTCGGTTTTTTGAACGGATTAGTTTGAATTGGTGACCTAGACTAAGACCTGCTAAAAAAGATCAAGCTAGATTTGCCTCCAAGTAAACGATGCTTATTGCCCTGACGTTTCGATATACAGTTGACTATAGACTGACTATATATATATATATATATATATATATATATATATATATATATATATATAGATCTCGATGAATTGAATTTACGAAAGACTGCCTTTTGTCAGCTTTAACGTGCCTGGGGACATCAGGTTTATAGGCAAATTGCAAATTTACAACATTGCTTCATTTCTCCATCATCAGCTGCTTAGAATGGAAGTCGATTGATACTTTATTTTCCTCCAACACCTGGATTCCAAGTATCAAAGGCACGTCTGTTTTGGGGTCACCAAGAGATCGGCTTTCACTTTAAACCCCGATGTTGAACGTTGTTTCGCCAGTAAAAACGCCAAGTAATTTGAAAGGATCATTGGTGGCCGAAAAAAAAACTTGTTCGCGGAAAGGTCTGAGTTTGGAACGCTGTTCGTACTGTGAGTAAGTTTGTTCTGAGAGAATGTTCACATTGCTCCCAGTATCCACTAACGCTATTGGTTTTCGTCCGTCAAGATCAACCATCACGTAGACTGTAGGTCCAAAGACTGCTTCGGCTTGAACTTTGTTGATACTGCTCACTTGCTCTGGGTTCGCTCTCTAAAATATTCTTTTTACGGTTGGTTGTCTATCGGTGTCCAAGTTTGCGGAAATACCCGGTTGTTTTATTCCTTTCCGTGGACACTGATTTGACAAGTGCCCAAACTTGCGTCAATTATAGCACTGCATCGCAGACGTTCTGAGTCGAAAGCTTTCCGGTCTTCCCGGACTTCTGTTCTGAAATCTGGGTTGACGTGATTCGGATAGAAATCTTGTTTGGGTCTCATGAATCTTGTCCATGATCTGTTTATGTTGCTCTTGCTGCTCTAGCATCTTATAGAAGGTTCCGGGTTCTTCCTTCAGGAGTGTATATGTGATTTCGCTGTCCAACAGTCCGTCCATAAAGGCATCTTTGTTAGTTTCCTGTCGTCCCGCAACATCAAGATGAGCATTGGCTGCCTCGCCTAACTTACGAACTTGCCTTGAGAACTCATGGATTGACTCTGGTTCTAATTGTTGAAGATTTTTGACTTCGGTGCGGGCACACCTTGTGTTCGGAAAGTTAACAATTCTGTTGTTAAGAGCGTTCAGAACTCTCGCTATGGCCGGAGCTGGTTTTGCACTTGCTGAAAGTAATGATTGGGGAGATTGTAATACTCATCTAACGCATAACTGTTCAAACACGTGGGTAGGACCTCGCGTTGTCTCTGGTCATCCCAATTATTGGCATTTGACATGGATTCGAAGTGTCGAACCCATCTTTTGAAACCCTCGAAGTCGCGGCAAGGGTATCGAAGGGGGGTGAGAAGGGATGGTGCTACGACTATTTGCTGCTGATAGTTCGCCTGGTTCTGTTGTTGCTGTTGCTGGTTGTTTGTTGCGTTGTTCTTTTTTGGTAATTGAAGTAATTTTCGATGCAAAACCTAATGACACGGAAAAAAATAGATGATTTTTACCTTCGGAACGTATTCCAAAGATTTAATTAATCGGTTCTCTCAAATTCTAATTTTGCTTTTTTCTGTACAATGCAAAACCTCCTTCTAATCAAAAGAATCCCTCTGTGGTCGCCAATATATAATCTGAATATTTAGGGTGAAAGTTTTACCCTATTTACAATTCCACGATTGTTCCTAGAATCTATCTTTAAAGAAAACCACTGGACTGGATAGTAACTTCACTTCACAAACCTACTACTCTTAACTAGACTAAAAGGTTATACCAGGCCGTCCGTTCAAGTCCTAAAGAAAGTATTTTCAGGCGCTATAAAACTGTAGTGAATTGCCAAAAATAATGATGATATTAGAATATGTTTGTATTGCCTATCTATGTTATATGATATTTTAGCTTCTAAGAAGTGTTTTACAAAATGAAATAAATTGGTGAATCTAAGACTGAGAATTATACCTGGTCCTCAATTCACTTTCTATATAATCGATCAACCGATATACTTCAAACAAATAGTAGATGATGTGAAGAGCTCGTCTGAGTTCACTCAACAGCCCTACCTGGGTTAACTTATCTTGCCAAGTCTTCTACGAGCAGGCAGGCCTACCCTCAGAGCCCTACTATGCGGTCTCCTAGAAGGAGCTTGGCCGATTAATACTCTCAGAGATCAATCGTCTTGATGTTGTCCGGGATTCGATGCTGTCCTCCAGTTCGTTAACCTAACTTAACTAATTATTGATCGGTTGATGCCTATTTTACTAGTCACCAAACCAAATTAAATCCAATAAATTGAAGCCAGATTGAGTATGGTTTCAGATCCTTAGATGTATTGTGAAGTTACTAAAGTTGTACAATTACACTGTTGATTAACAGGAAACCGAAAGAAACGACTAAGTTTTTGCCCAATCTTAATTACTACAAGGCTGTGGTTCCTTCAGAACAACTAGTTACAAATGCCTATGGAAGCGTTTAGCAGATACCCACTACATACCAGCTTAAGCTCTACTAATTTATAAGAAAAGGTCTAAAAAGAGAAAGTAGTGGAAAATTTGCTAAGTTAATATAACCAAAAGTATAGTTACCAGAGTATACTAATTCAAACAATTATTACAATTTTCAGTACCACGACCGATTCTGTTAACTCACTCGTCGAATCAAATTTAATCCGCAATTTCGATTATTACGACAATATATTTATTTTCAGACTGCTTTTGGTTACAAAACTTGGCAAAAATTGAGCCGTATATATACTGCTTATCTATGTTTGGTTATGATAGTTTAGTCCTATTTTTACCAAAAGTTCCGAATCTTTGTGTGAAAAATAACTTTTTGGGAAAAGTTTGCAGAAGGTCATTCATGACTTTGATAACCTAGACCCCTAATTTGGGTTTCTAATCCAATATTACGTGGGTGAGAATTTTGGTGTTCAATCTATGATATAATCTTTATCAGAGTCAATATTTACTTATTCAACTGTTTCAATCAGTTTAAATTTCTTCACCATTATTATCTTTGTACAGTTTAAAATTTAGAATTCGTTTTTCTGTTGGGAATAATTCAAAGTCAGTATTAATTAGTTTCTTTTCCGAAAAAGGCTTAAATTTAACTTTCCATTCCTGCATTGAGCAAACTTAGAATTGAGGACGTTAAATTGATTTTTGATGCGAGTTATTGGAAAAATTTTGGTTCTGCTTTCCTGGTAAAAAAAAATGCGTAGATCGAATTTCAAGCAATCAAATTGGCAGCATAATTTTGGCTGGATTGAACAATTTTGCATATCCCGACGTGAGTTTCGACAGTAATAAAGATACTTAATAAATGAGTTCCTTTCCGAATTTAGATGTTTTTGCTTCGCGAATTGAGTTTAATTATTCAGAGCAAGAAGGTTTTGACAAAGCGTTTTTTAATTCGAGTTCAACCAAAAACAAACACCTCATCGTAATTAGAAGTTCCAGTCGAATTTTGTATGGATCGCTTGATACCTAATCACCAGGCCCATACGGACGCCAGGCATATGACTTATTTTGAAATGAATTGGTAAAAAGCTGTCCATCCAGCCTTAAAACCTACTTTAAATGATTTGTATAATCAATTTTCCTTTTTTCAACATAATGATATTTAGTGAAAGGATTTTTTTTTTATCAGAACAGGATGACTATTATTCAACGTGACCCTGTTTTAGGAATTTTTCCGATTGTAACCAAACTTAATTTTGTTTGTTTAATAGGAAATTAGGGAATTTTGATGCCTTATTTGTTGATTTATCTGCAAGTATGATTTTGTTGTACGGTTTTTAGGTTTTCCAAATTGGCCGATAGATTCTTGGATTACTTTGGCTAGTTGTCGTTTCACGGGGTCTCGCTGATTGATAATTTGTTAGACTCATGACTGTTTTGTTTTTGTGGTGCCATACAGATCCCAAGTGCACTGAACAAATCTCTTCCAATTAGTGGTAGTAGTCCGTTTTCTACCACAACATGTGTGGCCTCATTCTTCGATCAACTCTTGCATTCGATGGGAGCTTTGATTGTTCTCAGAGTTATTACCCGATCATTACAAAACGTTATCGAGCATCAATAGTCTTTTTCATCCTTTTCGGATCTTTGCAGTTACTGAGGATTAGTTCTGATGGATCTCTTGCCTTAATTGAATACAAACGTCCAGAGTCAATGAGCATCGAAGTTTGGACGTTTCTGATTGTTAAAAAATATTTGAAGTGCAGTTTCGTTGAGATCGTTGGTTTTGATCACTGTCGCGCAATTATTGTCTGACAAACTGTCGTTCAAAAGACAAATTTCTTTGAAACATGTTATTTTATTTGCAGAGTTTTCTTTGCTGTTCTCAACATCTTTTTCGATCTGTTACACCTTATGTTAGAATTCTCACTGTTACATACGAAAGGGTTTTTTAAATGATTATTTAATTCTGAGCTCCTAGATGACGCCCTGTGCTCTGTGTTGCGCAAGTTTATTGTGGTTGGCATTCACTTTCCGCATTCGGATGGAATTCGCCGATCGGAGTTGGGCTCAGTGAACTTTCGGTTTAAGTGATGTTAGAAACCCATTAACGTTTTGCAACGCATCTACTGCAATCAATTTGCAGTGCGCTGTTTTTTCTGATCAGGTTTTGCTGATCCATCTTCATATTGAGTGCTTTGGTGAATGGGTAACCTAGTTCTGATTCGTTTGTTTCTTGGAGCGATTTGGGTTGTATATCTGGATCTGACGTATTTGTTAAGAATAAGTCGAGTATGCTAGCTTCTTCACTGGTTCCTGTGAAAAACACGCAGTCTTTTCACAGTCCATTTACAGTTTTCCCACAATTCATTTAGAGAACTGGAACGTTGCTCAACGCTTTTTTCCTTATTTTTGTCTGCTTGAAACAATAGCTAATTGTTGAGTGATGTGCGTTGGTTGGTTGGTTGGTTGAAGGTGGTTCACACCATTTACCAAAGCGCTGCATGCATTAACTTGTTTGTAATTTCGTGAGGGTTTTTTGCGGTTCAGAATTCTTCTACCTTTGCGCCAATTGAGACGTACAGAAGTCAAACGCATATTTGATTGCACATTTATCACAGTTTTTTCCACTGCAAAACACCTGCGTCACAGATTTTCACAAATTTGAACTCCCTTCACAATTTGAGTTGATTACTTCTCGTGTTCTTATCTCATTAGGATTCGTCTGTCGCATTTTCGATACGTTTTCCATAGAGATATTCTAGGTGTAGTTTCATTTTTGTTGGTCTTGTTCCGGGGATGTTGAGTGTTATATATTCCTTGGCTAGTATTGCTAGATCTAATTGTGTCCTCCATTTCGCCCAACGGAGAGGTGGTTTTGATATTGTTTTCCCCAAAATTATTTCAATAGAGAGGGATGTTTTCGCTGACTTACGTGCTGACTGCACCATATCATACGAAATTGGCTTAATTGACTATAGGATTGATATGCGGAGCAAATGAAACTGTTTAGATTTACTGATATATTGTAAATTTGCGATGTGAATACCAATTTCCTCATACTTTGCGCTTATTACGTGACTTATTTTTTTGAAACGACGCGGAGCAAGATTAAATAACAACTCGTTTACAATGATTCAATTGTGCGAATGATTGCGGATTTCAATTCAGATTTCAGCTGCACGATTGAAGAAAATTTGGAAACGTAAACAACCTTTTCACTCCAACAAGGTATGGACTAAAATTAACGGATAACTTCAGGTGGGAATCAAAATTGGAATTTTTACAACTGGTAGTCAACAAGATTAAACGCAATAACAAATTAACATAATCAAAATGGATACAATCTAAGGCATATAGGGTTTCATTCACCAGAAGAGAAACACATGAACAGAAAGTTTTATGTCACCTAATTTTTTAAAAGCTTGTCGACATACTTTAAAACTAAAATGAAGATGAAGTTGAGGACTTAGTCAAACTGTTAAACTGCTGAAAAAAATTGCTTGCGTGTTTAAGAAGAAAAGATATTTTTCAGAACAGCACTTTTATGTCTTTCACAATCAGAGTCGTATCATACAATGAGGTTCAGTTATAAGTGAGAGTATTTGCAGTATTCGAAAATAGTTATCGATTGATAAAAATGGTCAAAATCTCAACCCTCTGGATTATACAATGACTAAATTTTTGAATGGCTATTCATCTCAATGAAATTTTAAAACTGAAAGTTTTTACTCGTTGTTGGATAATGAAACAGGGCTAGGATTTAGTTTCCTATAATATCCACGTTATGGCGGCAAAATTTCCAGCTCAATCTCGTCGTTTGTTTTGATGGCAGCTATGAACCTTGCCTCTTAGAGATTTTTGCTCATTAATTGGTTGGATGCCTTCAACGAGTTCGATTCCAGGGGCAACTAAAAGCGAGAGTATTTGACGGTTTAGAACCGGAGGCATTTGGCAGAGTGACATGTTGCACTCTTTCTGGCGATTTGCTTCTTCAACGTTCTTGTGGGTTTGTAATTGCTGTTGAACCGATATGTCTGACTTGAGGTTGTGCAAACTATCCGGGCATCCTCACTCTGATTGCGCGCATACATTTGGATGTATTGACGACACAAGCCTTGTATCGACGAGGGGAGTTTTGTGTTTATTTTTGCTCTCCATCTATTTTTTTCACTTCTTGCGTGCGTTTTAAAGCCTTGTCCTTCGTGAGCTTTCCTGTTGACCTTTTTGATCTTGTAACTGTTTACTCCCTCAGTGGTGTGTCTTCTTTGGCAAGGGCGCCATACTTCGCTATGTCAGATTTGAGGATCTTGACTTCCAATGTATGCGGCTCTTTGAATTCAAAGATGTACTCGTTCTCCTTTACCACTGTGGAGCCCGGGAAGAAGATTTATTAAAAGTCCTGGAAATCCTATTCTAAAATTTTGTGGGGCGGCATTTTTTGCCAAGTTGTCTTGAAGTCACGATTTGGTCCGCCGAATCGGCAAACCTAAGCCCTTTATCTTTGTTAGCCGCATTTCACATAGCGGGCCTTTTTGTTGTCTCTGATTTGCATTCGAGGTGGCAAGTGACCTGTTTCTCACTAGCTCTTTGTCATTTCTATTGTGGTCGTCCTAATGGTCCTCTCCATTAGTTTCTCGGATTTAAAAGAGAATTTAACAAAAAGTTGGGTGTCATTTATCAGAGAGCCGCAGTTCTAATCCAGCTTGGAAAATTGAAATATTTCATGTGACTTTAACTCATATTTCAATTCATCTAATCTTCAAGCTCAAAATAGGACCTCCGCAATAGTGCCAGGAAAAGTTTGTAAAAAACAGACAAACCAATAAATTCGAAACAATGAGAGATCAGCTATTCTATGTTCCGATACCTTTTTTCCAACCAGCTTATGGTTTTTTCGAAACTTGTGTTTTCCACAGTTCAAAAATTGTAGCCGGCTATTTTTGTTTTGCTTTTCTTTTCAAATGGTTTCTATAAACCGTCCAGGTTCCCAGTAGTGACAAAGACTATGTTCTAAATAAAATTTTTCTCAGTTCAACTCCGTCAATTGATAAATAATTTAAGCGACTTATTCTAAATTTTGTGTTTTTCCCCCAAGTTAACCATTTTTTTGTAATTTGCAACTGATAATTGAGGATGATTTATGAAGAGTCAAAAGCTAAAGTGGATGATACAGTTCCGTTTTATTTATGCAATAATAGTAAATGGGTCCGCCATATTTACGTGGAACTCTGCCATTTTTAGCAAAAGAAAACAATATTTTTAATTGAACAGGTCGCAATGAGTGATGATAGATTAAAACCAAAAACTATATATAACCAAACAAGGAGGCTCGGTAATGTGCAATCGCACATAAGGTTACGACCCCGCTCATCCACAATTTTGGCATAATTGTCTACCAAATGAGGAACAGATAGAAAAAACCAAAAATTGAACTAATTTTCAAAAAAGATTTGTGTATGAACGAAAAGATAGCCTCCAAATCAAATAACTCTGTGGAGTAACAAAAATGATGCATTAGATTGTGGAGATATGCCAATATTAAGAAAGCGGGTCGAGATGAACAGCAAAATCAAACAACAACAACAACAACAACAACAACAACAAACATTAATTACATCAAAAACTTTATGTCCGTTTTAAAAACAAAATTTAATAACAAAGTCAAAATAGTGTCAGATAAAAGTGAAACTAAACAAAATTATTTGTAAAAGATATGGGACCAGTCAATAAAAAGGCTTGGTAACAATTAGACAATAAAGAACAAAAGCAGTTAAAAACAGTTGAAAGCAAGTTGAAAAATTCGCTTATTTTTTTTCAAAAAAAAAATTGATTTCAAAGTAAAAAAAACCTTTGGAAATCAAGTAAAAGGTCCCGTATATTTAAGATTTTCAATGCTCTTACATACTGGAATTAAGAACTGTCAATATTCAATTTTTTATGCGGTTACAAAAAGAACAACAAATAGACAACAAACGAAAAATCAGTTAAAAGTTGACAGAAAACGCTTCCGAAGCCGTAAAGCCATATGTTGGCCCTCAAAAAAATGTTTGATTGCAGCCTTGTCAAACACCTATAAGGTATTGTGCAACCTATCTTTAATGAAACTAGGTAACAAGCAGAAAAAAGAAAAGGACAAATTTAAGTAATATCTGTTTTTTTTTCGAAAAAAAATTATTTCCAAAGAGATGAAAGCCATTAATTACAAAATGAATTAATTAAATAGGTTCGTCTATTCTTTCAAAGAAGAAAACCATTGAGACCTGCAATTATCCAGAATATGTCTTACGTCTACAAAAAGAACGTCAAAACGACTAAAATCAAAAACTCATTTACTCTTTTTTGTTGAAAACCCGTGTCGAAGTCAGTAAAGTCATAACGAATTTTCATACAACATTAGATTTTGTGACATCCATCCCTTTTGAAAACTTCTCTTGACAACAGTAATGTCATATTTGGCCTGTATTTATCAAGACTATTTAACAAACAGAAAATAAAAAGAAACAAAATTGTGAATTAAAAACGTTTTCTTTATTTTGGAAAACGATTTTTTTTCAAAGTTATGAAAGCCATCAGCAATCTACTAACATCAAAATATCTGATCTCAGTTTCCATGAATACCAATGAAACCGTGTTACTGTACAGGAAAATTCATACAACTAAGACAAAAAAACGATAAAAAATTCAATTAAATTCTTCGAGAAAGTAGTGTCGAAGCCGTTAAAACCATGATCTATATCTTTAAGGATTACAATATTATCAATTGTGCTCTACTTTGAACGCCAATATTGTGATATAAAAACTGTCAATAGCTTGATAATGTGACGAGTTTAGAAAATGTGGAAATGGGCAGATACCTAAAAATAAAAGAGAATTGTAAATCTAGTGGAATCAAAGCACGAAAACCATAACTTAAGGGTTAAAACCGCAATAAAGATTGGATTTGAAATCAGTAGAAAGAGGAAGCACTCTCCCATTGCTGACACTGTACCAGTACTCCCATATAAAAGTTGACCAAATTTTAGGAAAATTGGAGGCAAAGTTCAATAAGCCATTATTTATTTAAACACCAAATTTTTTTAGAAGTTAATACGACCATAAGCTTCCAAGTAAAAAGCTAGACAAATTAATTTGAAACTAATTAGGAAGTCAATTGGACCGATCAAAAGTAAGCTTTGATTTAAAATTTTCTTTAATTTATTTATTACAAAAAAGATCAAATTTATTTTTATGAAAAGACCGACTGATAATAATCCGAATCATTTTTGGATTGTATCCATCCAAGATTGGTCCAAAACTACCCCTGCTAATGTTGTTTGTCAATTAAGAAAACTCAATTTTTCGAGTATTATCGATATAGATATTTTGTTAGTTAAAAAATCAAAAATAAATGCCGCGTTTTTGATAATCAACTAGTAAAGTTATCAAAAACGGCAAAGTTTTAATTACGGAGCTTTCCCAACGGAAGTTGAAGTAGAATTGGCTCTCTTTTGAGTCTTCAAAAAATGTGTTAGTGGTGTTTGGGTGTGTACTTCCTGCAAATTTAATCAAAGTGGACTAAAGGAACATATTTCGTGCTGTTTTTGATGAAGAACTCTGAATTTTGAAATATTTAGCCAGAATTTTTGACAAAAAAAAAAAAAAAAATAGCCGAGAATTTTTTTGTCTTTAACAATGAAATCTGTAAACATTATTTTAAAAAATTTTAACAAATTTTAGCAAAATTGGCGAAATTGTTAAAATCTACGAAATTCACTCCTTATTGCTCAAAAGTTTAAACCTCGATAACTCCCTGTAAAACACGAAAATCAAAAAAATCTCTTTAATTCCATATTCTACGCTGGACAAGCTTTCTAATGATACCAGTCTCAACTCTCTACGGTGAATGTATCGATCGGCCAAAATTGACTGAACAAAAAAAACCCATTTGAGTATATAGTTCCTCCCCCTCAAGAGGGTCGGAACAAAAAATGTTTTGTGGTTGGAATGACTATACGATAAATAAAAGTTTTCCCTTTGTCTTGTTCTAATTCTTAGAACCTTCTCCTACTCTTCTACGAAAGATATTTCTTCTCAAAATTATATTCTATTCATAATCTGCTCATATAATCTAGTATAATCAAAATTACTAACAGTACTAATTTAATACTAGGATCTTCAGAAGTACAATGACGTTACATCAATGTCTGAAACACATTATCTGTGTGCAGTATTCAAAGTGATCTGGTTCTTCGTCGTCAGAATCGGAACGTTTGGATATCACTCTAGCATATATAGCAAATGAACACATTAGAGCTCCAGTGTAAACCAACATATGCGCTAGAGCAACGCCATCAAAACCCAGATGTTCAAAAAGAATTCCCCCAAGTATTGTGTTTCCGACCCAGCGACCTCCAAGGAAGCAAATGTTATTGTACCAATTGGACATTAACAACCGGTATTCTCTGTGAACATCGCCTTTAGCGTGTAAATGGAAAATATCGTCTAAAATTATGGCACCCGAAACCGCACCAGCAATGTAGCAGAATCCAAAACACACAAGTGACATGAACAAAAGAAAAAGTGTGACAGAAACAACAATTTCCCAAAATGTGTCTATGAGGAATAGACCACAGCCAATGGCACCAAAAGTCGGTGTGAATATGTACACAGGCCATTTGTACGAGGTTAAGTTGACCAAGTGGCCAATCAGAGGCGAAAGAAGAATTGCTACTGCAGGTGCCGGAACAAAGAAATAAGACACAAGTTTTTCAGATAACCCATGTAGGTCAATCAGCCAGGGTGCGAGGAATACAGAGAAGATGCACTTGCGAGGTAGATGTCGAGGGTTTTAAGAACTTTTTTCATCGTGAATGGTTCAAAATTTGGCGTTGTTTGTCTGGATGACTCATGCTCATCTTGCTGTTCACCCGATTCTCCAACTGAAACAAATCCTTTGTTGATCTTCAAAAGTAACAAAATTTTTAAAACCTCTGAAAAAAATTTTCCGACGACTAAAAAATGGGAACTTTTTTCTCATCATCGCGTGACCATAGGTTGCCTAACACATCTGGATTAGAAATGCTTCGATCACAAATTTCAGTGCCAACAGATACAGCCATTAAACATAAAAACAGGGCTTTAGTAATCTAGAAAATCCGTATGATGAGGCGAGTTCTTATAACTTGAAACCCTGATAACATACGAGATAACAAGACGTATCCTTCTATAATGTTCCTGTACAAAAATTTTGCTGGACGTTTATATGATACATCAGGAAAAGAATTTTAATTTTGCTTGAATACAGATAAATTTTTGATCGAATACGCTAATATCAAGCTATTTTTTTTAAATAGACGCAATAGCTCATAGCAAAATAAAATTTTGAAATGCGAAACACACAATTAGAAAATAAATGTATTTGCAAATCAAATAATTAAATTTTTCGCGCATGCAAAAATTGCATATGTGAATAAAAAATGTGAAACAAGCATTATGAAAAGTCTAAATTGTGTCATTCTGACTATGATTTTTTCAGAGCCCAAAATTGCACCATAAATTGTCATCTTTAGTCTGGGTCTGGGTAACTAGGATACCAATTCTATTCAAACAAATACGATTGAAGCTCAAAAAGATTGAAAGGATACTACAAAAAATTTTCTTACTAACGTTTTTTTACAATTCTTTGTGTGACAATTTTACTACTTATTAGTACTATTTATTACTACTTATTAAACTCAGCCAGTCCCACATTGATATACAAAGCCTTTGATGTGCGAAGGGTTTTTCGGGGAAAAAAATCAGTTTTTGTGGTTGCATGTATTTAAAGAAGCCCTCAGAAGTTCGTAGAACGTTTGAAAAAATATGTCTTCATTTAAAATCAATCAATAACACTTGAAAGTGAGAGTTTGCTATAGTTTTTGCATATAGTTCTTTTTTTACCAGGTCTTTCCAAAGCTGAACGTTTTTGAATGACATTCGGATTTTATTAAGATAATTTTTTT
The DNA here is from genome assembly GCF_964194025.1 of Convolutriloba macropyga. Lineage (NCBI taxonomy): Eukaryota > Metazoa > Xenacoelomorpha > Acoela > Convolutidae > Convolutriloba > Convolutriloba macropyga. The sequence continues at coordinate 37,052 of NW_027452076.1, forward strand.
GCAAAAATTATCAAATAAAAGATGTTTGAACTCAAAGTCTGAAAAATTAAATTCGGCACGCATATTTGTCCAAAAAAACTTTTTATCTAAATTTAAGACGAACACGCTAGTTAATGGCCATTAGAAACACCGCATAAAAATTGTATGCCATTTATGCCCAAGGATTAGCAACAGTTAACTTCTTTTTCACAACTTTTTTTGGTTTTTGAGATAACTTGACTTTTTTGAACAAACATAGTGCCTCTGAGAGGAAATGGTAAATTGATTATCCTCTAGTTGTAGAGAAGACTTTCTTGAAAGAATGGTTGTTCAATTTTGAGGTGCAATTGGGCAATTGTTTCATTTGAGTTGAATTTTTTTAAGGTTCAAGAATTTGATAGAACGCATATTTTTGAACGGAGAGCCAACGCTTTTTTACCAGAGGGAAAACTTGATAAATTTGTTCAAAAAAATTGATTTCAAAACTTTTCTCTGTCATTCTGTGATTCTTGCTAGTTTTCTTTTCAGTATTTACGAAACAAAGGGGCAGGGGTAAAGATCAATTTTCTGTCAGGTAACTAAGTTTTTTAAAAATAGTAAATAAGAAAATTTCAGATAATTTTGTGCTGAAATAGCTTTCTAACAAACGCAAGTATCTTTATAACCAAAGAAATAAGCCGAAAAATTATTCAATACCACGCACAACCGTCATAAGGTCTAGAAACAAAACGTATAAGAACTAATTTAAGTTATTGTTATAATTTTATCCGATACCTGGATTTAGTGGAACCATTTCATCCGACATGGCATTTTGGGTCTGGTGTGGGAGAACAAAGGCTGAAGACATTAATGCAAAAAGCAGCGACGTACTGCCCAAAACGACGAAGGGTAAATAAAAACCATCGAGTTTAAAGAACACCGAACCGATCAGTGGTCCGAGTAAAGCTCCACCTTCAAACAGTAGTTGTATTGCTCCCGTAACTTGTCCTCTGTACTCTGGAAAAAGCTGGAATGTCATGGGAAGCACCACAGCACATATGGCGCAGTTCATCGCCCCAGTCACTACTCGTATTAACACAGCAACTATTATGTAAACCCATTGAACGTGAATAAAAGTAAGCAACCCAAAAGCAATGATGGTTAGTGACAGGACAAGGTAGCTACCCCAGAAAGCTGTCTTCAAATTAACAAATCCATTTAAATGATGTATGAAGAATCCGAGGACTAAAGCAACAGCGTCATTAATGCCAGTTATGACTCCAGTCGTGGTCTTAGAGAGACCTTTCCGCTCCGCTTCTTTGGGAAAGAAAGCCCCAATTTGATTGGTATAGGCTGCGTTGAACAAAAAGAACGAAACCGTGAGAAACAGTGAAACCAATCTCCGAACGAAAATCGGCTTTTCCATTTTTGTAGAGGAGAGTAATTTACTAAATTTATACAATAAATTTATTGCTAATGAACATCTTTATTATGGGATAGTTAGGGTTTCGTGAAAAGATTTCAAAGTGAAGAATTTGCGGGATTAAATTATGGAGGGGGATAAAGTATGGCGCTGAAATATGCGGGGCTAAATGGGGATGTGAAAATGAGTAGATCCCTCTCGAATGTGTGATTGGAATACTTTGGAAACAAGAAAACAATTGAAGTTCAGTACCTGTAAAGTCTGAGAAGCAATTTATTTAAAGACTGAAAAGTAGACAATAATATTAAGTACAGTCTGCTCAGAGAAAACCTCTTTAATATGCCTTTTAGAAGACAAGCGCGCACAACTAATTAGAAAGCACACCAGAATAATTTAACTTATAGCTCAGACAGTGCTCCAGTGAAATTTAAAACAGTGCATTAATGCAAATTTTAACGTGTAATGTTCGCACGATAATATTTAAACTCTCAAATGGAGAAAAATGCAGTTGCAAATTAATCAGCGTATTTTCTCTCAATTCATTCGAAATCGTCAACGCAATCGGTACTTTTGTCCTTATCATATTTGGCTTGCGTTGATTTTGGCACACGTGGCCGTCAGTGATTGATTGTTCAGATCCCACTTGGGACCATCGGTCAGAAAATGACTGAAAAACTCTGTTCCGATTAACTGACTGAAGTAAATAGTGCTATATATAGCTAACTATATATAAATATATATATATATATATATATATATATATATATATATATATATATATATATATATATATATATATATATAGAACACAAATCTCTGGCAAAATTTCGAAAGTCTCGAAAGCTAGCTTGTATGCCTGCTGAAACGATTCTCATTTGCTCACAATCATGCTTTCTCGGCAGTTGCTTTAAAACTCTCAAATAAAAACATAGCAGGAAAAGTCCTGACGTACAATTCAAAGAATTTCAATGGCTAAACAAAACATTAGACCTAGAAAGGACTATGAGTGAATTGGGAAATCCATTTCTAAAAAAATCAGAATAAAAAAAGTAGAAAAGAAAGGAAAATCAATTTCAAAATTGCCGCATGTGATCAAAAAACCACTAGCGAGAAAGCGAATTTTTGTTCAAACACCGTTTTCTCACTCTGCTTCAAAATTAGAGTGAACAAGGATGCTCGTTATTGCGCGTTGGCACGTGATGTTCCGACCCGAGCTCATTTATATTTTTGACTTATTTGTCAACCAAATGAAACAAAATGATGAGATATATATGAGATAAACAAAAATAAAATAGATGCTTGAGTTTAACAAAATCGTTACGCAACCAAAGTAATGAATGAATTACATAAGGCCACGCCTCATTAAAGGGCTCAATAGATCTGGCATTAAAAAGACGACAAGAAAAAAAATAAACAGCAAAACAAGCAGATACGAAAAATTCAATTTCAAGGTTAAAAATCAATATCTAAATTTAAAACACCTAGTAACAACGTTAAAATGCAATAAGACGAAAGCTTAGCTGGATAATTTACTTCTTCCTAACTACTCAGCAGATGGTGACTTTTCCCTAATAGGACTACGTAACAAGTCGACAAAGAGAAGAATTTAGGCGAATTGCAAAAAAAAACAATCAACCTTTTATTAAACCAAGTTTTTTCAAAAATCCTAAAAACCACTAATTTTTAACCAAATAATTTTGATAAAATTGCTAAAAAGTCATTGCGAAACCAATAAACCTTTCGTTAGACTAAGTCATAGAAACAGAATAAAGATGCCGAAAAACACAAAAAATTACAAAGAATGCGAAAACGCCAAATTATTGAAGACGTTATAATCATTAGCTATTATCTCAGTATTTTGTATTTTGAACTGTTATTTAAATTAATTTAGCTAAAACTATACTGCTCACTTTGGCCACATTTGAAAATCATTGGGAGCTGTTATTACGCGAATGTGCTAAAAGAAGAGAAAAAGAACACTAATATTGACCACTCGGAAAACTTTAATGAAAACACAAATTGTCAAACAGAAAAAACATCAATTACGATATAATATCAATAGACAAGCTGTTTTTTTGAATAACAAGTAATTGGGTGGGTCATCTCACTGTTAAGAATAGGTTACAGTTTGACAAGAAGAAGAACAAAAAGTCTTTCAGAGTATTCGCTATAAACTGACAGTTTTGAGTAGTATCATAAATTTAATCATCAATGAGAAGCTTTTGAAACCAGTCATTATTTTCAAGCTACATGAAGAATAAAAAAACTGGCCAAATAAGCAAATTAAAAGAAGTTGACCGAAAAAAATGAAAAGCCACTAAAAAAACAGTTGAATGATTTTTTTTCATTTTCATATATATTTAGTAGCAATAGGAATCTTCATCTTCAACAATGTGACTTCAAACAGTCAACAGGTATGAACAACTATTCTAAAACCACGGAATTTTTGAGAAAATCCATATCATCAACGCCATTAATTTCAACAGCTTTCAACGAAAGTCAACGAATACGCCGAAATATGCCTCGATGGGTAGACAAGGATGCTTGTAAATAAAAAAAATCAAAAACAACTCACAAGAAGTCCTATGGTTATGAAAAGAACAACAAATACAGGCAAAGACCAAAAAATCAAAAGAAAAAATCAAGAGGAAAAAGCCGAAGCCATTTAAACCATAAGCGTTTCTCTGAAAAGTTTATATATAATACATTGAACGTATTGAACGCCTTCTCTAAGTCAACGGGAACCATGAATCTCAGATAACGTGATACGATTTCAAAAGGACAAAAATTTACGAAGAAAATCCAATAACAAAAAGAAATTATGAAAACTCGTGATATCGAAGTCATAAAACGAACTGTTAGAAGATAAAACAGTTAGTCATATTCATCCTGGTTGTAGTAGAAAGGAAGTGGGGTTTTGTCATTGTTGAGACTAACTGACTCAAAGTTGGCGAAAAGAGGATTAAGTTCGGTTAATGCTCAAAAAATTTTTTTGGAAATTTTTTTTAAAAAGTCTGAACAGCCATTAAATTCAATAGCTTTCGTGGGAGGTCAATGAATACGCTAAGACAAATCTCAATAAGAAGACAAAGATGTTTGTCATCCTTGCTTATTAATAAAGTAGCAACATAAGTATTATGACTATGAAAACAAAGACAAAACAGGCAAAAAGCAAAATTCAGCAGAAAAATGCGAGAAGAAAATGTTGAAGCAATTTAAACCTTAAGTGTTTCTCTGAATTCCTTATCTATTATCCATTGAACGTTTTGTCGAAATCGATGGAAACCATTGTTTTACTATGATAAGATTTCAAAAAGAACCAAAAATATAAAAAAAATATCAAATTTTTTTTTTTAAAAAATTATGCAAACTCGTTGCATCGAAGTCATAAAACCAAAAGTTAGCATTTAAAATCTTTAACCAGATTTTTTTGTTTGAAGTAGAGGTTAGAGAAGTCCTGGCGTTACTGAAACTGACTCACAGTTCACCAAAAAATTTATGATTGGTTAAAGTTCAAAAAAATATCGAAAATTATTTTTATAAAGAGTTAACAGCCATTAGCTTTCCACTCAAAACACTATATTGGTTCACTTGATGCACGTTAGGAAAACTAATGCACTATTATTAATAGGAAAACTATTAAACTATTTGTTACCGAATTTCAGCCACTGGACTCCGAAACTTTAACAAAATCGCCGAATGAAAATCAAAATTAAATTAAAAATTTCAAAAATTCAGAGTCAAAGCCAACACTTTTCTTTATCATTGGGCATCAACTGACTGTAGATGACGTTTCTCAAGAACGGAATCTCTACGTAAAAATTGACTGGTCTCAAAGTGGATAAAGAAAAAATAAAAATAGGAAAAACTTTCTTAAAAAAACAGCTCTCATTTTTATTTCGATTTTTTTTGTAGTAAACTTTTTTATGAGACCAGAACTAGTTTTTTTAATCGTCTTTCGTCTCTTGGCTATACAAAATTAATTCATTTTGTAGCCTGAAACGTATCTTTGATTTTACTTTTTTTTCTTCGAAAAGATTTAAATTTGAAGGAAAATTACAATAAAAGTGAAGAAAATCATGCAAATATCCCGTGCTCTCACAAAAAATTAAACCTCGATAACTCCTAGAAAATTAGAAATATCAAAAAAGTGTTTTTTGTTTTGAATTCTACGCTGGTTGGTTGATTCAATGATACCACTCACATTTATGTACGATGAATAAATCGATCGGCCAAAAATGTCTGAACAAAAAAAACCAATTGAGTATATATTTTCTCCCCTCAAAAGCGGGGCGTGCAATGGTGGGGTTAACAGCAGGGGAGAGCAGATTGGGGGCGGGGATCGAGCAAGCGCGGGGTGGGGGGTTGCCGTGAGGGGGTTCCAGACTACAAAACATTTGCCTCCCACAGTTACAGTGATTTCATATCTTCCCAGCAGCTCCGGTGATTTGAACACTTACGAGGATGATAACTCAAAAGGTCAGTCGGTAGTACGAATTCCATTGGAAAACAACAACATAGACGGCAGATTCCCGGAAAATAGCCCCCGTTGACGCGCTTGATGCACATCGGGATTGAAACAGAAAAAGAACTCAGATCGAACGATTTTAGTTTTTAGTGTCAAAAACTGTTCTCATTTTTCCTGCGGCTTTAGTTAAAACTATACTTTATTCAGCTTCTAAAGTGAAGGTTCTTAAGCTTAATACTAATGTCATCTATCAATCACTCTAATGAACTTTGATAACATAATGCTCTATGACTTAATGGCCGGGTTTTATCGATTTATCACGCTTTTTATGATATTGCTTTTTTGATATTGAACGTACTCACCACACTGCGTAATTCAGTGCGTGAAAGAATTTAAAATCCATTCAGTTGAAACACTGGGTTATGTAAAACGAAAAACGTGATCAAAAAGTGAAGCAAATTTTAGAAAAGGAGAGAGCCAAAAATAATAGCCGTTGAGCGGCAGTTAAAATTATTAAAAATTATTATGTGAAAAATTAGCCTCAGATATGCAAAAAATTCGAAATGCACTTTTAATGGTTGCAATAATCGAAAAAAGTACCTCCGACTCTAAAGTTGGGGTTGAAACTAAGAAACTGCTTTCAAAAAGCCGCACGTGATCAAAAATTTTTGCTCTGTGAAATTTTTTCACACCAAGTTCTCTCTCTCTCTCTCAAATTGCGACAGGAACAAAAAAACGCCGTCTTTCAGCAACTTGACCTATATAAACTTTATTTTCATGCATGTCACTTCCTGTTTCAAATACACACAACAAAATTGTCGAAAAAGACGCTCCACCAATACTCCTCTTTGATCTTTGAGTCGTAAAAAAGACAGCGCCTCAATACAATTCAAATTCTTTAAGTTGTAAAAACTCTTTGAATTGTAAAAAAAAGATGTACGGTATCTGCCAGATAACTTCAGCGGCTCTTTTTATAGATCCCAACTTCTACATCAAACGGATCTCATCAGTAATCTCATACAACCAATCCTACCACGTTCTTTCAATCAACTTTACCTTCTGTATGAAGTAAAGCTTTCTAACCAAAAACAAAAGCGAAATCGCTCGAGAGTTTGCCTCCCTCACCTTTCAGTCAAATTGGAGTCAATCTCTTATCAGAGTTGCTTCATACGCGTCCTCTAATAAGCACCAAATTGACTTAACTGTGGATTGTGATGTGATTTTAATCTTTCGACGCAACTTTAGTGGGAGGAGAGGAACTATATATTGAAATGGGTTGTTTCTTTTTGTTTAGTCAATTTTGGCCGAACAATATATTCATCGTAGAGAGCTGTGAATGGTATCATTAAAAAGCCCGTCCAACGTAGAATATATGAAAAGATTTTGATTTTCAATTTCGTATTTTCCAAGGATTTATTGAGTTTTAAAATTTTGTGAATAATAGACAGACTTCGGTTGTTCGTGTTCACATTTTCTTTCCGTACTTTTTACCCAAGTTTTCGTAAATTTTGCTAAAATTGGTCTAAATTGTGAATAACAGTGTTATTGGTTTTACTTTTAAGGATCAAAGAGGGCTGCTAAATGCCTTCAATCGTGTTTATTGACTGATTTGCGCTAATTTTTTTGAATTTGAGAATTGTTCATCAAAAATGGCTCAAAAACTGCTTTTTTTGTTACTTTGGTTGCTTTTGTTACTTTTTTCTTTTTTTGTTACTTTGTTTTTTTGGTAGAAGCAGTGACCTGAAAACTGCTAAAAAAATCCTAAATTTTAAAAAAGCTAGTGTTACTTCCGCTCCCTATAGGAGTGTTCATGAATTAAAACCTTGCACCAAAATTGCAAATTTAACTAGATATTTATCATAATTACATCATTTCTTTTTGATATTTTGAAATATATCTTTGACCAACTTTTCCATTTTCCAAATCTTTCGAATAACAGTTTGGTGTTTTAGTTGGACGCGAAGCTAAATCAGAGCTATTTTTGTTCTCTTCGTGAACTCTTACAATCAAAAATTGTTCGAATTGTATAATATTTTGATTGTATAATTGAACAATGACGGGTCTCAATTGCTTCGGATAGAGGTGGAATTGAAAAAGTTTGAATTCAATGGTGGAATTGGGGCGCGAACCAGGATTGCCAGCAACCCGCACGCAACAAGTCCACTTTGAGATGCTATGGAGGATTTCTTTAGAACCTGATGAATCCTGATGAAACATTTGATTGACACGTTTTTAGGTACAAAACGAAAATCCGCATAATCTCTTTGGAGGAATTAACAAAAAACTTTCCTCTCGGCTACCGGGAGGAAAACGAAAACCTGGGCTGATTTCCAAACAAATAAGTGATGGAAATTTACAAATACAGGGAGCTTCTTGGAGAAACAGTGGAAACTCAAAGTGCGGTAGAAGCAGAAATTCACATTGAAATGGGACGTAGAAACCAACAGTTGGTACCCAGGTTGAGGTGCCAGACCGAAAGTCGATATGTCCAGACCGTCTCAGACGGAAAGTGTCCCAGACATATCGACTTTCGGTCTGGCACATCAACCTGGGTAGCATTATGTAACAATAAAGACTCTTCACAGAGTGTAGGTGAAACACTTCAAAACAGAAATCAAGGAGCATTACAATATCCTTCAGATTTTTCATCCTATACCCTAGGCAAGCCAGCAATCAACAGTAGTAGCCTCAGCTGTTTTTATCATTGGCGTACAAACCACAAAACAATGATTTTGTGAAATGAAACCGATGTAACAGTTTTTACAGTTTTTGACTAAACGATCAAATTAGGCCAATCAGTGGGGGAGGAACAATATACCCAAGTGGGTTTTTTGTTCAGTCAATTTTCGCCTATCGATGTATCCATCGTACAGATTTGTGAGTGGTATCATTAGAGAACGTGTCACGCGTAAAAAATGAAATTAATTTTTTTTTGAAATTCGATTTTTCCGAGGAGTTACGGAGGTTCAAGGTTTTGTGAAATTTGGTTTAATTTCCGTTGTTCTGCTGACAAATTACGTAATTTTTGCTGATTTTCCATTTTCTCCTTTTACCATTTTCTCCTTTTCATAAAAAGTTGCTTCACATATGCTTATTTGGTCCACTTTGTCCAGTTTGACCGGTAGTGCAGACAAAAAAATGCTAATACAATCTTTTTTTACTCAGTTGAGGGCTATATTTTTTACCTCTGGTGTTTTTGAGCTAACCTAAAACTGTTCGGAAACTACCATTTTAACGGTCTTTTGCTAATTCAAGCCTAATTTTAATTTTAAAAATGCATTTTTTTTGATATTTGAAAAAAAATTTTGCCAAAAAATCTACTGAGCATTTAGTTGATCCAAATACGTTCTTCCACTTTCAACAGGCGAGCAGCGATAGCAGGGCTAATTTTTGTCAATTCATTGATTTGTCCAATGAAAAAGTATTCGGAATGCATTTTGAGTGTGACTTTCTTAGACTTTTCTGATTTTTTTAGTTTCAACTACAGGCGAGTCCGTCTTCACCAAAAAATAAATTAATAACAGGTCCCATTCAGAGTGAGATGAAGTGCCTTGAATAAATATTGTATTTTCTGAGCGGAGCTCATGGTAATTTCGGCTCAGACGAGTCATTTTCGTGATTTCTTTTGAATTTTTGAGTTTAGCCAGCAATTGATGCTCATTTTGAAGTCATACGACTAATTTGAAATGTTCAATTTTCTAATCGGTATCTTTGCAGCCATTTAAGAAACTATCTAATACATTTAGTTAAAATAATCAAGAAATTTTCAAAATTCAGCATTTTCCCTTTTGAAAAAATTACATCAATTATGCTTTTTTGGTCCACTTTGTCAAGTTTGACCGGTAGTTGAGATTAAAAAAACTAATGAAACAGTTTTAAGTCTCCCAGATAGAGTTATTTTATTTCCGGTGTTCCTGATTTAACATAAAGTTATTCTGGAACTAACATTTTAGCGGTCTTTTGCTAATTTATGTCAATATTTATTTTAAAAATGCTTTCAATTTTGATAATTGAAAATTTTCCCTTGCAAAAAATCGATGTGCAATTTTTCAAAGTGCAGATACAACTGCGCTTTTTATCAGCGTTATCATGTCTATCATCTCTATGTAGCAGCGATATCATTTCTAGTTTTGGTCTAACTATCGATTTTTGCAATGAAAAAGTATTCGGAATGTATTTGATTGTGTCCTTTTCTCTTTTTTTGTTCTTCGAGTTTGTTTTTTTTTTAAATTCACATTATTAAAGTCCCAATTCAAGTTGAAATGAAGCGCCATTATTAAATATTTGGTTTTCTGAGTGAAGAGCATGGTATTTTTTGGCTCAGACGATTTCTTTTCGTGAAGTTTTTGGAATTCTTGAGCTTAGTCAGCAGTTGATGTTCATTTTGAATTCATAGAACTGAGCAGAATTAATCAAATGTCTAATCGGGTATCTAAGGAGCCACTGAAAAAACTATCTAATGCTTTTAATTTTTACATTTTTTTCTTTTGATATAACTAGAATGATACCAAAATTTCAAAAATTTTCTGTCAAATTAGATAATTCAGTAACATTTGGGACAACTTTCTCTTTCATTGGACAAGCACAATTATCACTGGACTCGAAACAATATTCGGATTGCAAGTGGTTATTGTACTTCTTTTAAACATGTATTTGCTTTTTTATTTGTTTCAATTTAATTACAGGCCAGAAATATTTTTATTCAAATTCGAATTCATGAAAAGTCAAATTAAGGAGGCCAGTAAACAGACATCATAATATCAGCAAAAAGCTAAAGGTTTTTGGCTTCAGCACCGTTTGCGTAAAATTGTAAATTTTTTAACCTGTATTCGTTGTCTTGTCGCTTTGTAGTGTCGCTCTTGACTTCCTAAGCATTACGATGCTATTCTATTTACTGATTTTTAGTTGAAATCTTCTAGTTATTGTGACTTATGGGTTGAAAAACGGATTTGAAAAAATAATTCTTTATGAGACTTCCTGCTTTTATTCTGATTTTGCCACCTTTTGACGTAGTCTCAGCAAAAAATGTCACATTATCCTCCCAGTGAATTATAATACAATCTTCATTAGAGTTTTTATATTTCTTTGATAGCTTCTTGGCGTTAATAAAAAAAAAATTAGAAGCGTAGATTGACAGTCATATGAGGTAAGTAAAGGATATGACGATTAATTATCCAAAAACGTGAGAAGACCAATTGGGTCTCAAGCCACCAAAATGTACTACTGCTTTGTACAGTACTTATAAAATCTCTGGCTCAATGACTGCTGTAATTTGGTGTAAATCCACAAATAATAAGAGGTTGAAAAATGATGCTAACTGAATCAAATCAAATATATGTGCTCACCTGGGCTTGTTCATTTTATTCATTCAATTTTTGCTGAACGATATATTCATCGTTCAGAGTCCTGAGTGGTATCATTGGAAAGCTTCTCAATCGCAAAAAACCAAATTAAAGAGATTGTGTTAACTTTGGCTTTTTCCGAGGAGTCACTAAGGAAAACTTTGTGAACATTAGCCAACATAACATTTTTTTTGTTTTGTTCATAATTTTTGTATTTCTTTTCAACCTTTGATCAAATTTGATAAAATAAGCAAAAAATTGTTTTGAAAAGCGTTAGTAATTTCCCATCCGTTGCTAAGAAAGAAAAATTGAATGATTTGAAGTGACTCCAGTCTTAGCTCTGTGGAGGGGCTTTGCTATTTTTCACAGTGAAAATAATTGTTTTAGGGGGTAGAGGGGTGAAAGAATTATCCGAGTTATCACTCTCATTTAAGAGAACTGGGGAATTTTATTTTTAGTGTATTTCTATTTAAGGGCTATTTTGTGTGATATGCTAATTTGTATTAGGCTAAAGAAAGCAAGAGATACCTTTTTGTGAGTTACAGTAGTGGTATTTGTATGCTTTAGAAGTGATTTGTTCGTGAAACCGAAATTTCGACTGTGGTATAAAGACTCTGTAATCTTTTGCCAGTTGTTTTCGTAAACGAGTGTCTCGTGTATTGTAGTTTTCTGAGTTACTTTCGGGTTTTTCAGACAAACTACAAGTTGGTGGGGGGAAGGTTCATTATTTGATGCTATGTCTAAATTTTCTAGTCTATGCTAGTCAGATTTCGACTTGGTGATGGTCGATTTTTTATGCTGAAGTTGTTACAAAGAGTTGTCGCAAAAGTATTTTTCCATTTGTTCATGAACGAAGAATTCTTTGGTGTAGGTAATATGGCAGAATAATTTTGCGATGGCTATTTATCTAATTACCTGAAAAGTCCTCTAATTTTTATGTGACCAGTGTTGCGGTGTCAATTATTTTATGAGGTCCAATTTTTTGTAGTCGGATCATCTTTGAGGTACCAATTTGTGGAGCTTTATTTACAACAAGAACATATGTTTTTATTTTAAGTGGTTGAGCCGTTCCAAAACGACGATTCAGGAACGTTCGTGAATGTTCATCCTGATTCAGGTAATTGTGAACTTCGTTATAAACTTCTGAGTTATCTTTTTGCAATTTGGAAACCTGTGTGCAAAGTTTCCTTCTTTCAATTTTTTAATTTGTGGGTGGTGATCAAAGGTGGTCGTGTGTGTGTTTTGGAAAAGAGTACAGGGTGAACTTTGTGAAGGCTGATAAATGCGAAAACTATCTGTGGTGGAAGATAGGTTAAACATTATTGGCTTTTTGGGTTTAATGTCAAAAGCGAGCTCATATGGTGAAAGGATCATGACTGCTCTATTTTTTGAGTTAAATGCAAATTGAAATAGTTTGACTTTTGTGGCCATGTGTCATATTGTGATTCAAAAACTGTACGTAGAAATTTATTTATTTGTTTATTACTATTTTCTACTAATCCATTTGACCATGGGGCATATAGTGTACGTGGTTTAAATTGTACATTGTATACTTGGCAAAAATGTGTGAATTCGCCGTTAATGTATTCATTTCCATTATCTATCACTTAGATGCCCGGTTTTCCGAATTTAACTATCTAGTGGTCAAAAAAATTTTTAATGCATGTTTTGCATCATTTTTTGGGGAAGGTTGCAGGACAACTTTGTGTGCAAACGCATCTGCTATGACATATACATAAGAACTTCTATCTCAAAATGGCAAAAATTGGTCCTTTCTTGTCCATTGAAATACGGTGATTGGTGATTGAAGTATGGTGAAACTTTTAAAATTGGCTGTTGTGGAGCCATAAGAAGATGTTGCATGGATTTGCTAGTTTGGCAATATAAGCAATCTCTTAGTTATTGTAGCATTCGTTTTTTCACGGCAGGATAACTGGAAAGATCATGTGAATGTTCCACCAAAAGTATGCCTAAAAAAGTTCCACCAAAAGTATGCCTACCACTTTCTCTCTATTTAAAAATATTTCACATTGCACATTCACATGAACTTTCCAGTTATCCTGCCGTGAAAAAACGAATGCTACAATAACCGAGAACTATTATTTCCTAAATGTAAAAACATGGATCACAAGATTGCTTATATTGCCAAACTAGCAAATCCATGCAACATCATCTTATGGCTCCACAACAGCCAATTTTAAAAGTTTCACCATACTTCAATCACCAATCACCGTATTTCAATGGACAAGAAAGGACCAATTTTCGCCATTTTGAGATAGAAGTTCTTATGTATATGTCATAGCAGATGCGTTTGCACACTATGTTGTCCTGCAACCTTCCCCAAAAAATGATGCAAAACATGCATTAAATATTTATGCATGTTTGGTTCTACTGACCAACTAAATTTGGTTTTGTCATTCATTGTATTTGATTGACAAGTGTCTAGAACAATTATAAGTGATTCTCCTTTTTTAAAGATAATTACCGGGTTAATAGAGGTGTTCCCTGCAGTGAGGGAATCCGTGTTCACAGATGCAATGATATCAAATTGTGTTAAAATGTCGAGTAAGTGTTGTACTTAAAGGCGTATTGCATTCAAAGGCAGGTTTAATTCAACTTTGATTTTTCCTACATCAAATTTAGATGTAGCATAGCAATGTTTATTTTTTAATAAAATGTGTGCTAAATGTTCAAAGTGTGTTTGTTTTAATTTAGTGTGTTCAAAATTGAACTTTCTGAGAAAATATTTGTCTGTTTCTGTGAACAACAAGAAATCAAATGTTTTGTGGAACGTTTTCTGCTGTGTTTTGTATTCACCCTCTTAATGCCTAGTGAGATTTAAGCAATAGAGTTCATTTAGTATTTCTGATGTGTCGTGTGTGATATAATTCGAAGTATAGGCGTCCATGAATTCTGTGAGTTCATTTACGTGATATTTCGTTGTTTGGAAATCTATGCGTGAAGTATCTTGTTGTGCGTATCCGATCAATCCTTTAACAAATGTTAGTGTGTGATCTAAAGGATCTAAGCACATTTATACGAAGTGATATAAATGAGAAATCAGATTTACAGTTTTTAGTTCCAGTTTCACATCTATTTTTGCATTCGTATGCAGTGATTGAACAAACAGAATTCGGTGCTCAGAAGGTTGAAATAGAATGAGTGATCACCAAAAACAGGAAACAACCATGAATAATATGGATTTGATTTTGTTGAGGAACCGTAGAAATTTAAAGATTTGATATCGTTTTTGTTTTTTTTTCTAATGTATGAGATAAACATTTTATGGATTCAAAATTTTTTTCTAGAAACGGTGTTCCACGAATATCAAATTTTGTGTTTGAAACGTAAAAATTGAGTTTAAAATTTATTTTACGAGAAGTTCTGCGTCCGGAAAGAAAATAAGTTTTATTGCTTCTATTGATTTTAATTTAGAGTTATTTGCTGCTAAGAGAAAAAATGTCGATGCATTTAATTGGGATTTGTGGTATTTTTTATTGCATTCCAGGTGTGGTTTTTTAGTACATTAAGTGTGGCCCCCGGGTCTATTAAGAAATCAATTTCAAAATGTGGTGGAGAAGTTTTGTTTGTTTGATCGAGTGATTGTTGTGTGTATATTGTAAAGGGTATTACTGAAATAATACTTTTACACGAGGTAGAAAGGATGAATTCTTCTGTGAGAGTATTGCTTTCTTCCCGACAATTAAAGTATTCGTATTGTGTATCTTGATTTAGTTCTAGAAGTAAGTCATTAAATTTTTGTTCAAAAGTTTTTCTTCTGAAACACTTTGTGTTCCCATATGGTCTGTTTTAGATGTTGTATTGTCTGTTTGTTCGTAGTCTAATAGTGAATAAATGTAGTTTCGTACATTTCGAAAGCGATTACGTGAGAAGGGTCGTCCTGAATATTTTCCATCTCTATTGCAATTAGGTGCTTGTGGTCTAGAGTTACTAGAATAATTGTTAATATTATTATTGTAATTGGGTTTCTTTGAGAAATTGGTGGTCTTGGGTAGGGTGATCCCGACCTTCTGGGTGGTTTTGAATTATTGTTTCCACAATAAGGTTTAAAGATTGTGAAAGATGATGTATTGGGACTTCTGTATCGAGAAGTGTCTCAATTATCCCGACTGTTACTTCTAGAGCTATAGGGTAATGTTAAAGGTATACCAGTCATATTGTTTGATGTGACTTGTTTGCTTGGAAGAATTTGGCTCCCTTTCATCGCTTGATTGAAAGTTGGTTTCTGAAAGGCTTTTCAAATGGTTTTGCGAAAGTTTTTTCAGGGCAAGTGGAAATACTGTGTTCTGATCGTGAGTATTTTTTACAAAATTTGATGCAGCGTGGTTTCTCTTTGTGTGTATATCATCAACTGTAAGATTATCGATGTCTAAAGATAAATTATTTATGAACGAAGAGAGAGTGGAATATGTGTTTATTTTATGTCTATCTATGTGAGTTCTAGTGATATCGTCTTGATGTATTTTCTCAACTAATTGAGCAAAAGTAAGCTGTGGTTCCGATGCAGTTGATTTGCGATTTGAAATTTCTTTGAGAGCTATTTGAGCTAATTGTGGATCAAGTGCTTTGACAAGTGCGTCATTCATTTGTGCATGTCTCATATCTGGAGCATTATTAACATATGCTTTTTGAACCATTTGTTCAATTCTGAGTGCTAATGTTTTATTTGTTCTCCAGAAGCATGCGTTATGTTTTCTAACAAGAGTTTCGCTTGTGTCTGCGCTTGATGATCATCAAAGATCATCTGAAAATCTTTTGCCAAACGCATGCCAATTTTGCTTGATTTCTAATGGTAGATGTGAGTGCCATTGTTGTGCAGGGCCGATTGAAGCCCTCTGTATCACGGCAATTCATGGCCATTCATGATACGGTGAGTGGACTTTTGGGTCCTGCTGTCATTTTTATATTTGTTGTGATAGCATTTAGAGATTCGTCTGTTGTGTATGTAGGGTCCGTACCATCAAACGTAAAGCCCTATGCATGTGTACCAATCCTCATATATATCATTTATAGGTATATCATTTGTGTATTACGTCTAACAACAGGTGAAGGTGTTTGAGTGGATGCTGCCTGTAAATAGTAAGGGTTTGGAGCATTTGTTGTTTGTGAGTTAAATTGTCTAGTGAAATGCACTAACTGTTGTGGAGTTAAATGTATATTTTGATTAGTGGATGATGAAGGTTGAGTGGACTATTCAAAATGACAGGTTGAGTATTAAAGTGAACTGAATTTTGTCGTTGTAAGGGTGGTGACTATGTATTTATACTAGGTAATATTGGAATGGTTGTGTTAAAAGATATGAATTGTGCGCAAATTCAATTGAATTTACAGTTTGTCTGTGACTATCAGAAAAGTTCATATTGTTATCAGTGTCATTTACACTGTCATTATGGTTAATATTATGATCATAATTGTTATCGTGGTTCTCAAGGTCAATTAGTGAGAGGGTGTTTACTGTGTGTGATGAAAAAAGTGTTCCATCATCTAATAGTGTAGAATTGAAATTTGTTTCTGTAGTTTTGTTGTGGTTTGTGTCCATTTGTCGTGAATGGACTATAGTATCTATAATATCTGTTGGTAATGCTTCAATAGAAATGTTGGCGTTTTTTGGAGTGTCTGTAAAGGTAAGTGGTTGAAATTCCTCGTTTTAATTTTTAATTTCGATATTATTGTATTTAATTGTCGATTTTTGAATGATTTTTGGTGGAAATTCTGTGATAGTTATAAAGTTTTCAGGAAACCAGTTTGAATCATAAATATAATGTAGTGTTTCTGGCAATTTATCTATCAAGTGTGGGTATGTGTCGGCTATTAGTTTTGTAGCTTGGAAAAAAAGTCTTACTAGGCTTTTATAACTTCTGTGTATGTATCAAGATAGAAGGGTGAGAGAATCTAATATCTCTTCTTGTGAGAAATCTGCGTCTTTTGCAGAGAGTATGTATTTTTTAAGGTGCGTGAAACTTTCTATCTCTTGTCTCGCACTTTAATGCGAGCTTTCTTTTCGTGATTGTAAAGCGGCGGTGTTTAGTGCTGGCGCTAGGCGTTTTAGAAAATTGCATGACGATTTCCTAATTGCAATATCTCTATCTGAGGGTTGTAGTTTTGTCCAAACTCCATTGAGAAATTCAAATAGTGTGTCTGATAGTGGATTAAACAATGTATCATGTATAAGTCAGACCTATTTTGTGGTTATTAGCTCACAGATAAAGAGAATTGAGCTGTTTGTGAATTCAACTCCGTAAATGTCGATTAAATATGAGAGAAAGCTAATCGTGAGATTTGTGAAGCTTTATCTGGTAAATAAAGAAGAGGCCGTTGCTCTACTACGAAATTGTTGTTTTGCTGTGTTTAAGAGCAAATTTAACTAATCTTGGTGTTGATATCATTTAAATTTCAATTGTAGATTTTTCGTGTATCAGAGCTTTGTTCGGCTGTGTGAGAACAGCTAATTGTAATTTATCGGAATGTAAGTCCAATTTTGATGACGTTTGGCCAGTATGACAGCTCATATTGTTAATACTAGTGTATTTTTGTTATTTTCTGGATTATTTGTTGGGGTTGTGTTCCCCGCTTTCTAAATTTTAAGTGTAAGAAAATGATAAAATTGTTTAAACTAGTTCTAAGTTTCTTTCTCAAAAGAGAATAGAGTGTTTTTGTGAGTTTTTTTAGGTTAGAGTTTGTTAAATCACTGGTCGCACCAGTTAAGACCCAAGGTGGGCTCCTTTTACAGCCTTAAGGTATAAAGAACTAGAGCTACTTATTTCTGCGCGCGAAGTAGGCTTACCTATATCTCTAGGACTAACCGACTCTGTAAAACACTGAAGGTATACTTCAATTATAACGATGTATGAAAGAGTTAACACTGGAGTCAGAGTTGTACACAGCGTGCACCTACTCTCTCAGACTGACTACAGTCAGTGGAGTTACTGCTATATAAAAGAGAATAGTGTCTTTTCAGTCTCTGATTGGTTGGAGGAGTACATCCAGTATTTCTGCTACAGAGGCCTTATCGTAATTTACTCAATTGGCAAAAGTGCAAAGATAATATATGTTTCTATGCCTCTGTACATTGAGGGATATTCTATAGTACTCAAGAGTTAATTTAAGTTGAGGCTCATCCTTGGGAACTACACGTTATTACTCTGAGGAACCAGTTGTCTTGGTGATGTCCACGATCGTCACTGTTGTCTTCTCTCTGTCATATTGTTTTACTTTTGTTCCATTCTAAAAAACCGGCTTGTTAAATAATTGGTTTAAATCCTTGTTAAGGAAGCTGTACCTTAGTGACACTTTGGTTCTATATTAGTTTAATGAGAAGTTATTAATTGCGCCTTATGAATATACAGTTGTTGCTTTAGAGTGCAACAACCTTTTACGAGTTCTCTACCATTTTTTTTGAAAAAAACTAATCCATCGTTTTGAAAGCAGTCGTTTGAAGTTTTTATTGTGTCAAGGATGCTAAAAGTCAACTCTTAGTTAATATAATTAAACCTTTATATCAAAATGATTGTAAAATCAAAAGTAAAATTCCATTGAATTTTTACAAGAACAAAACAAAGTTACCGTAATGCATTTTCTATAACAAAAATTACAACTATTATCAAAAATCACAGCGAGATCTGTTAACTCACTCACCAACGCGCAAATTTAATTTTTACAAAGAAATGGGCTCTTAGACAGGATAAACATTTGCTGCTCTACTGCTAGTCTATGCTGTGTTAAATTAACTAATTTTATTAAAAAATAGTTTAAGTTTTGCAATGAAATACATTTATTCTTTGGAGAAGGCCTCTTTTTGGGGGACGTTTACGGAATCGAATCTTTTTCGGTAATTTTATATCATCCGACCCTGCTATCGTCGTTTACCGATGTTTTTTAAATCGTGTTAGGAATTTGAAGGCAAATCTAGAATTGAATCTTTATCGGAATCATCTTTTGCTTATTCAAACTTTCTCATCCAATTAAATTACCTCGGCTTTTATTATCTTTGTACAGTTTTAAAATTAGAATTCGCTTTTGGGTTGGCAAAAATTAAAGATGAATAATAGTTTGGTCCTTTTCCGAAAAACGGTTAAGTTAAGTTTTCCATTCTTGCTGCAGGAAAATGCATCCTCAACTGTCTAATCACATTTTTACAATAATATCAGTTCATTTTTTTGTAATTTGCCTGAGCATTTGTTGTCATTGTGTCCATAATTGTTCCACGCAGCTGCGTTCGCTTCAACTCGACAAATAATTCGCAGCCTTTTCTAAACAGTTAGAAGGAGATTTGGTCATATGAGTGGGCACATAAGTTTTATGAAATCATATTACGCCTAATAGTTATTAGTGATTTGAAAACGCAAAAGCTATCTAAATGAATTGCACGATCCTCAAACGTTATTTGACTATTCTTCTACAGTTACTACAAGAGATTATCCACCAATCATTTTCAAGTGTTCAAGGACTACTAACTGCTCCAGTGATTGTTTTGGCAACATAACTACAATATGTCAAAAAAATACCCGTTATATTTCTTGCAATTCCGGCATTTTTTTTGCTTCAAATTTAACAAATTGACCATTTATTAGTGAGACTAGGTAAAAAGCAGGTAAATAGAGAAAAGGGCAGAAGTATGTAATAATTTTGATTTTTTTTTCGAAACAAAATTATATCTAAAGTCATGAAAGACGTTATTTATAAAGTGCAAAATTTCAATAGGGTCATTCATTCATCCAAAGGAAGTCTTTGAGACCTGCAATTGTCCAGAATATTTCTTGCGTCTACAAAAAGAACGTCAGCTATGACAAATTTATTTACTTTCCCTAAGAAAAACCGGTGCCGAAGCCAGTAAAGTCATAACGCATTCTTTAAAAAAATAGATTTTGGGACATCAATCCCCTTTGACACATTCCCTTGACACCCATATTGTCATATTTCACCTGTAATAAACGATATTAGGTAACAAAAGAAAAATAAAAGGAACAAACTTGCGAAGTTAAAAAGTTTTTTCTTTAGTTTTGGAAAACGATTGTTTTCAAAGTCATGAAAGCCATCAGCTATCTCTTAATAACAGAATATCGGCTCATCTATTCTTCCATACAAAGCCAGTGAAATCAATCACTATACAGTAAATATCATACAACCAAAACGACAAAGTAAAGATATTGAAGGGACAAAGTAAAAATTCAATTAATTTCTTCAACAAATAAGTGTCGAGGCCGTTAAAACGATAATCCATATCTTTCAGGATGTTAATATGTTCAATTGTGTTTTGCTTTGAACGCTGGTAATCTGATATGAGAACTCCCAATAAGGTGATAATGTGACTAGAAAACGTGAAAAACTGGCAAATATCTAAAAACAAAAAAAAATCTGAAATCTAGTAGTATCAAGGCCAGAAAAAATAACTTCAAGCTTCAAACCGCAATCGAGACTAAATTTTAATTCAGTAGAATTAAGAAGCATTCTTTCTTTTCTGACACTAAGCTACAAGTTGACCAAATTAAGAAAAAAATAGAGAATTTTCATTAAGCCATTATTTATTTAAAAATCATTTTTTCTTAAAAGTCGAAACGATCATAAACTTTCAACTCAAAAACTAAATGCATTAGCTTGGAGCTGCTTAGGAGGTCAATTGGACCTATCACTCCTGATCTTTGATTTGATATGTTCTTTTCTTTATTATTAAAAAAAGTCTTTTTTTTAAAAAAAAAAGACAGACTGATTACAATCCGAATTCTTATTGCATTGTAACAGTCCAAGATTGGCCCAAAACTATCCCTGATAATTTTTAGTGTCCTTTAGGAAGAATTGATTTTTCGAATTTTGTAGATATAGATAATCTGTTAGTTGGAAACTCAAAAATAATTCTGCATTTTTGATAATCAATGAGTAAAGTTAGCAAAAAACGGCAAAGTTTTAATTACAGAGCATTCTCAGTGGAAGTTGAAGTAGGAATAGCCCACTTTTGAGTCTGCAAACGTTGTGTTGGTGTTGTTTGGGTGTACTGTCGGCAAATTTGATCAAAGTGGACTAATTAGATTATTTCGTGTTGTTTTGATTAGAAAGGCTGAATTTTGAAATATTTATCCAGAGTTTTTGACCACAAAAATTCAATCAAAATAACTAACAATGCTTGTCTGTCTTTAAAAATAAAATCAACGAAACTATTCTTAAAAATTTTATCAATTTTCAGCAAAATTGACAAAAATTTAAGCAAAAATTTTGGAAAATGTGAAAAAAAACAAGGTGAATTCACTCTATTTTTCTCAGAAATTTAAACATCGATAACTCCCTGTAGAAAACGAAAGTTACAAAAAATCTTTTTAATTCTATATTCTACCCTGGACGAGCTTTCCAATGATACCAGTCTCAACTCTCTACGATGAATATATCGATCGGCGAAAATTGACTGAACAAAAAAAACTCATTTGAGTATATAGTTCCTCCCCCCTCAAGAGGGGTCGGAACAATAAGTTAAAATCAAAAGTAAAATTCCACTGAATTTTTGCAAGAACAAAACAAAGTTACCGTAATGCATTTTCTATAACAAAATTACAATTAATATCAAAAATCACAGCGAGATCTGTTAACTCACTCACCAACGCGCAAATTTAATTTATACAAAGAAATGGGCTCTTAGACAGGATAAACATTTGCTGTTCTACTGCTAGTCTACGCTGTGTTAAATTAACTAATTTTATTAAAAATTACTTTAAGTTTAGCAATGAAATAAATTTATTCTATGGAGAAAACCTTTTTTTGGGGAACGTTTACGGAAGGTTTTTCGTAAGTTTTATATCATCAGACCCTACTTTCGTCATTTATCGATGCTTTTTATATCGTGTTAAGAATTTGAAGGCAAATCTAGAATTGAATTTTTATAGGAATCAGCATTTGCTTATTCAAACTTTCTCATCCAATTAAATTACCTCGGCATTATTATCTTTGTACAGTTTTAAAATTAGAACTTGCGTTTGGGTTGCGAAAAATTCAAGAGGAGTAATAGTTTGGTCCTTTTCCGAAAAACGCAGAGTTAAATTTTCCGTTCTTGCTGCAGAAAAATGTATCCTTTACTGTCTAATCTCATTTTTACAATAATATCGGTTCATTTTTTGTAATTTGCCTGAGCATTTGTTGTCATTGTGTCCATAATTGTTCCAGGCAGCTGTGTTCGCTTCAGCTCGACAAATAATTCGCAGCCTTTTTTAAACAGTTAGAAGGATATTTGGTCATATGAGAGGGCACATAAGTTTTATGAAATCATACTACGCCTAATAGTTAGCAGTGATTTGAAAACGCAAAAGCTATTTCAATGAATTGCACGATCCTCAAACGTTATTTGACTATTCTTCTACAGTTACTACAAGAGATTATCCACCAATCATTTTCAAGTGTTCAAGGACTACTAACTGCTCCAGTGATTGTTTTGGCAACAGAACTACAATATGTCAAAAAAATACCCGTTATATTTCTTGCAATTCCGGCATTTTTTTTGCTTCAAATTTCACAAATTGAACACTGTTAGTCTCAAATTCAGTTTCAGTATCCTTGCCTAAACTGTTGGACGCAAATGTTGACAAGAAAATTCAGTTTTTCCCAATTAAAGTGAGCAGAGTACGGTGAAAAAATGAATCTCAAGCTGTCTAGTCATTTTTGATAGTTTTTTTGTGCGTTTAATCAAAGATTTGCGTATTGCGTCTAATTGTTTCGATGCTTGTTCTCCTCACATACAGTTTTGCCGTAATTACAAAAATTGCGTATGTGCGTGTGTTCATAAAAAACAAACTCATAACATACTGAAGAACTTAAGATAATTCTAAATTGAAAAACCTGATCTGTTAACTTAGATGCATATCGACAGATTTTGTTTCAATATTTTCTACTACTACTACAAAAGTTGTTTGACCATTCACACTAAAACAATTTTAGGTCCTCTTGATGTCCCACTAACTGTTGCGTCTTGTGTTATTAAGAACCACAAGTATTTGTGAAAAAATAACAATCTATGTTTGTCGTTGGCTTGATGAGGAATTTGTTATGTCGTAATCGTTGATCATCATAAGGGGTATAAAATTTTTAAGCTTCAAATTTGGAGTCAATATAACAAAAATTTGTGCAAGACGATCAAATGCAAACACAAAGAGTTTCATTTGTAATTTTTTGAAATAGAGATGTGTCTTCCGCTTTCTCAAATTAAAGTGGCCACCTATCTTTACTGTAAATTTGTTCCGATTCAAATTTTAAGAGTCTGATTGTTATATGAAACATTTGCACGAGCTGATTCAAAGAATTAGACTTTACTCCAAAACTCGAAAAAACGCAAGACAATTATAAATAGAAAAACTCTAAACAAGCAAATTTTTTCTCAAGTTCAACGAGGAAGTAAAAACTGTGTTATATTTTGACCAATTTGGTTCGGTTATCTGATAAAAACAGAAACAAATTCGCTTGCACTTACATAAATCTAGAACAATAGTTTGAGTTAGACAAATTTGTTTTATTCAACGGCAAGTTAACTTGAAATTTTAATAAATGAAGTGAAGATGAAAGTGAAGACGAAGCACAGTTCTTATTTAAGAATACTTTGTCCTGTTTATAACTCAGAATCCACAAATTGTCTGTAATGAGCAACTTACCTATTAACAATGAGGATAAAAACACGTTAAAGATAATTTGCAAAAATGAATGTGAACTGAAAGCTCGACTGGCAGTTTATGAAACCAAAGACCTGCTAAATTTGTTCTCCATTCTGAAATTGTCTCCCGAGAATTGTGCCATAAAGGAAGTTACTACATCTGGTCTAATGACACTTGAGAGATCTTAACATGACTGACCTCCCACAAAACAGACTAAAAACTTAAAAACCTAAAAAAAATGCAAAATCTTACACCAAAAAAAGTTTGTTTAAAAGTTACTTGGTTCATAGCAATAAAGTAAATGAACCTTATTAGAATAATTAAAATACTAAGGTATCTGCAATAATTGCACCTGCTCAGAGGGCTGCTTACTCAACAAAAGATATAATGTTTTCCTTAGGCTTCATAGCCATAAAGTGAGACTCAATCTGCTCTCAGAGGACTTTTCAAATACACAAAATAAACACAATAGTTGTTGAAAATTAATTGCGACTAAAAGTCTAGAAAGAGATCTTCCCTCCTTGATGAAAATTTAAAAATTAACCCGAAAATCTAACAAAAACTGATTTCTGCTATAAAATTAAACTGAAGTCATCCCGAAATAAATACGAAATGAACTGGCAACAAAAAATAGCAGCCATAATCTGATGGGCATAAAAGGTTAAACAAACGATTAAATGGATTTTTATTTGATAACACATTTTTGTTCTGTTTGAAAATTTTGATCGGCCTAAAAGAGATTAGCAAAAAGGTAATGATGGCATAGATTTCAGGGGTCTTTGGGAAAATTTTTGTCAACATTCGTTTTACAGTATTGTTGCGTGCATAACACATTAACAGATGTTTCGATTTTCCAAGATTTTGCAGTAATCGCGAAAACCAAGCCATTACATTTTGTTAGATTTTAAAATAGAAATTGTATCCATTTTTATGTTGTTTTCAGAAAGTGTATTTATATTTTTTCTAATTTTATTTTAGTTTTTTTTTATTTAGCTTAAGTTAATTAACTATCTATAAATCTACCTTTTAAAACTTTGTAAAGCAAAATGCAAAAAAATGATTTTTCTGTCATTCTGCTCGCGATATCGATTCTTTTCTGGGCTAATATCTTACATTAAGCAAGATTTATAAAGATAAAGAGTCAGCAAACGTTGAAAATCTCAAAACAATACAGAATTTTCTTAAAGTGTCTGCTCAACTAATAAACAGACTTAATCTCCTTAATAATTTTCAGTTGCCACAATGCAATTTTTAATGTCCCAGCACCCAGTTTTTTTAAACCTGCCAATTTATATTGAAATTGCAGAGCAATTTTTTCCGCTGTCACGGAATTCAATAAATATAAAATAAATTAAGAAGCTACCGCATAATCAAACGAGTTTCTTAAATGGGATTTTTAAATGTTGTGCTTTGAACTAGTTACAGTAACACCAAAAAATTTTAATGTCTCGGATAACAATTTTTTAATAATTTTTTATAAATTTTGATTTATAATTTTTCATTATAATTTTTTATCATGATCAATTCTCATCACATTTTTGTCTCAAACACAAGAAAAACGCCTCTGCCGTTTATTTAAGCGACATTAGCAATATTTCTGTAAGTTTCTGATGGATTTTTAATAGAAAGTTTGTTATAAGAAGGCAGTATTGCTCTGTTTGCATACTAATACTCTAGATCACAAGTGTGTTTTTAATACGAAAACTGTCCTTTTTCGCCAACATGCTATGTGTTTGCTCCTGCGATTATCGTCTATTTCGTTTATTTCTTTAATTGTTATACATCAAATTGAAAACAGCACTTGAATTCTTCCACTTTGACAATGCCTTGTAAAACTTTATTCATATAGTTTTTTTCAGCTGCAGTGACAATAAACTGCAGTCAAGATTTAATTTGTAAGATTTGAAGAGACACTGAAGTTATTTTACAAGATTGATTAAACGTAACAGACAAATAATTACCAATAATTATCATTACTATTTCCGTATTTTTCCCATAACTACAAACTTTCAAAAATTTTAAATCACTTTTTAGTGCAATTCAATTCAAGTAATCATTTCTTCGAAACAATCAAGGGATACCGGTACGCCTAGGGGAAAAAATTAACCAATATTGAGTTTGAAAAAGGAACTGTTCGATTACAAAAGCTTTTCAATAACAATTTTGCTTTTTCCCATCAGCCAACACTATAGTATAAAGAATTTCCTCCAATTCTATTCGTAGTATTTTTTTTAAATGCTCAAACTGTTATCATCGTTTATTGAGTTAGTCTTTCCAGTGATTGGATAAGCAAAATTTCTTTGTGCAACTTATGCAAGCTCGAGTATATGCGTTCATGTGTCTCATTCGTTTTTTAGGAATGTAAGCTTGTAATTTAGATCAGCTTGCTTATCAAAATTTTGATCACTCGGATGAAAATGAACAACACTCAAATTGTTAGGGGTCACTTGGAGTTTTTAAGAACTTTAATTACCTTCGGGACAGCCCGTTGATGTTGCATACTGACCTTACATGCGATTGGCAGCTCTCCGAAGTTTTATTTAACAAAGAAGTGTTATCTATTTTCACTTTCCAATTTCTGTCTGTTGTAAAGTACCTCAAACTTCAGTTACTTTAATTCAACGCACATTGCTTGAAAAGAAATTTCTGCAAAAGTTTTCATTATCTCCACTTCATCGGATGACTTCTCTAGATGGTCTTCTTTGAGATTTTCTCTGGCTCTTGTTTGTCTTCTGCATGGGGGCAAATTCATTTTTGTTGTTGCTACTGTACACAGGAAAGGATGAGGTGCAGCTATAGGATAGTATTGTTTTCCTTTCTACTCTTGGAAGTAAGGAATCCGTAGCTGATGATCGAAAGGTACGCAAAAAATAAATATGAATTCTTCACAGTCCTCCTTTTTCCTAATTTTTCATATTCCTTAAGTTTAGCCAATTAAAAACGTTGACGTCTGAACCATTCTACTTTTCTTTTAGCAATACATACCGCATGGTGTATGAACTTAGAACTTTTAGCCCTCTCCTCGGCATACTTTCCTCTTTTGTTCATGAGTCTAAAATTTGATCAAAAACACAACACGAAATTTCCACTGAATTAATTTTAATAAACAGCACGTTTGTTTCTGCTGAATGAGGGGTGCTTACTAAAATTGCTACCTCATGAAAATGATACTATATCTTGCTTTGTGCTGCTACCAACCACCTGAGCGTCGCTTGTTGCCAATTTGTATTGCTTAATTCAACCTAATGCATTTCTTATTCTAAATTTGCCTATATATTCTGGTTGGCTGAGCAAATTTGACCAGTTGTTGTATCGCGAATAAGACAACTAATGGAGACAATTAACTGCGCAAGAGTTCAGCAATGGCGTGATCAACATAGACGTCAAGAATTTCTGCTCTACAGAATGGGCATCTTCTTTTCTGCGTTGTAGACACGGACAGACATCTTGCATATTGCTATGACTGTACTTTTATTTGGTTCCATAGAAATATATACAGCCTCAGAGCTGGATTTTGGAGCTGGAGCATGCTGCAGAATGTCAAACAGACAATAAGGGTGGTCGATCGGATTCTCTTCCGATAAATATACTTTCTTTCTCTGAGACCTTAAAATTTTTGTTGTCAATAGCTTTTTGAATTGTCTCTGGAAAAATCTGGAATTTTTGGTAATATTAAACTGGTGTAATACTCCTTAAAAACTTCCAACGTACTGTTTTGGCATTGGTAAACACCTTAACTTAATTAGTTAGATTTAATGCATTCGCAAAATCATTTTGCAAAACACCCGAGGATTTGATGATCACAAGGATAATTCCCTAAAATAATACAAATCTCGTAGTGTTTGGGACAATTTTTTGTCTAAAAATGTGCACGAGTTCATTACGATTTTCTTTAAATAAAACTGAACAGGAAACTATTATCTAAAAAATTAATTTTCTTTTTTCAAGAGGCATCTGATTAAAAACACCGCTGATCTTTGTGTTCTGACTGGATTAAGCGGGGAGAACTTTAGCTGTTGAGTCGATCCAGAAAGGCCACTCAATATATATTAAGTCGTCCAATTACGCGCTTTTTTCTACATGGCCAAAGTGGGGAGAACGAAAACTGATTACAAGAAAGGCGTAACTCACTTGTCCAGAAATGAAATGGTTTACCGATATTGGACTCAATATAATGTTGATCTGTTGTGTTGTTGACCATAGTTATAATAACCAAGCTATTATCATTTAGAAAACAAAAAATTCTTGGCCTATTTAAATTCTTGATTTTTCCTATAGACGTTGGTATGAATTGAGACCTTCTTTTTGACACGCTAGGTTTTAATTTGGCAACAGTATAGTATTAAGTCAATATTTGAATCCCTTTTACAGTGAATCTGATTATCGTTTTCTTACTTAGTTTTACCATAAACTCATCAAATTAATAATTGCTCAGTGACGTGGGTTTGTACACACGTTCAAATGGAAACTCTTTGACAAGCACATGGTCAGGGTAAACAACTCTGTCCAAATCAAACACTAGTTAATGAACAAACTTTTCTGACTTTTTACTGATACAAAGAAATGTTAATACGGGCACAAATTTTTACAGATACAAAAAATAAGTTCAATTTATGGGAAATTTCAGTGCTTGAAGCAGACAATACTTGTGCAGTAATCGAAATCTTCCTTTTCCTCGTCACTAGACTTGGCTGATTTGTTCATCATGATAGCGTAAATGGCAAACGCACAGAGCAAAGCTATTAAATACATAACATTATGCGCAATTACAACACCTTCAAAGTCTATGAAGTCAAACATGACCCCACCAAGGATCGTGTTTCCGATCCATCGTCCTCCGAGAAAACAGATATTGTTGCTCCAGTTTGACAACAACACGCGATACTCTCTGTTTATGTCGTCTTTTGCATAAGAGTGAAAAACGTCGTCTAAAATGACATTTCCCGAAACCCATCCCGCACTATAGCAGAACCCAAAACACGCCAAGGACATTAATAGAAGGAATAGGTTAATGGACGAGCGAATATCCCAGAAGGTGTCCAAGACAAACAGACCACAGCCCACGGCGCCGATTGCGGGTGTGAATATGTAAACAGGCCATTTGAGTGAGGAGTTGACCAGGTAGCCAATCAGAGGCGAGAGCACAATAGCGACTGCTGGTGCTGGTATGAAGTAGTAAGCCACTTGTCGTTCTTTCACGCCATGGAGGTCAACAAGCCAGGGAGCTAAAAAGACTGAGAATAACCCAGTTGTCATGGATACAG
Source organism: Convolutriloba macropyga (assembly GCF_964194025.1). Taxonomy (NCBI): domain Eukaryota; kingdom Metazoa; phylum Xenacoelomorpha; order Acoela; family Convolutidae; genus Convolutriloba; species Convolutriloba macropyga. Next base: position 66,148 of record NW_027452076.1, read on the forward strand.
TGAAATGAGGGGTGCTTGCAAGGTAGATGTCTGGAATAGTGAGGATCTTCTGCATAGTTAGAGGTTGAAAGGTGGGTGAAGATGGCCTTGATCGTTTATGTTCGCTTTCTGACTGTACGCTTTCTCTTCTGTCTTCTGAGGCTAAAATAGATATGTTTGAATTCCAGGGCATATGGAAAACATTTCATGGGCCAAAAAAACAATCAAACACCACAACAAACTAAAGTGATGCTCTAAAGGAGAGGGGTATTTTTCGTTGATGAGTTTGTGGCCAATGATTTGAATTATAAAGTGTTATTTGTTAGTTAAATCACATTCAAGTAATTAAGCAAAAACAATTCATTCAAGACTTGCAGCGACATGAATCCTGCTATATGAATCCTGCAGCGACATGAATCCTGCAGCGACATTCTATATAGCAGTGAATTTGTTTAAAATATCACAAATGGAACCAGCTAGAAACAAACCATTGTATCAAATTAACAACACTTCATCAACACATTTTCAAGAAAACCCGGATCATAGTAACAGAAACTCAGCGCTGAATCATAGCATTTCTCAGTCTGTGTTTTCTATGAACATCTTATTTTCATGACACTTTTTTTTACTATAAAAAAGTATTTTCAGACTATAAAAAATTGGATCTCTGAAAACGTTATGAGCTGCCTAAAAAACTGGCTAAAAAGCACGTAAATAAAGCACGTTTTGTCTAGATAAAATTTGGTGTCATAGTTTTGGGAAGAAATGCTTTAAAATAATGAAGCAGAACTTTTCTTCCAACTGTTCTATCAACTTTATCTGATTGCAATAAAATCACTCTTTGAGCGGTTTTTAAAGAAAAATTCAAATTACGCAAAACGAAATTGCCCGAGAGCTTTCCCATTCGGTTGTCTTCTAGGTCTATGATAGTAGACCCTTACCAGACTATCTCCAGACGGAAGTGACCTCTGATCATACTTTTATGCGCTCAAAAGTTACCCCTGATCAGATTTTCGCAGACGGAAATGACCAGTGATCAGATCAAAATCAGACATTGTCCAGGCGCGCTCGAATCTATTTCCAGACCTTGTAATTCTGGTTCTCATCCGTGGTCTTCTGGTCTCACCACGACCTGGGTTCTCTTCCGATTTTCAAAGTATATTGGTTAGCTTTCCATTTGTAGTTTCATGTAACAAAAAAACATCAGAGCGCTATTAGCAGTTCGTTAACATGCAAAAGAGAGTTATAACTAGTAATGCTTCACCTGGTTTTAGGGGAGCATATTCTTCAGGTAAAGGTTTATTATCTTCATAGGGCAGCACGAAGACAGCTGATAGGATTGACAGAATGAGAGCGACGCCTCCAGACGTCACAAATGGCAGGTAGAATCCCTGGATATTGAAGAATGCCGCCCCAAGCAACGGTCCCAGCAATGAACCAGCCTCAAAGAGGAACTGCAGAGCTCCGGAAACTTGTCCCCTGTATTCTGGAAAGAGCTGAAATGTCATCGGAACCACAATCGCACACACTGCGCAGGAAACAGCTCCAGCTACTGCTCTGATAATGACTGCAACTGTAATATACACCCATGTTGTTTCCGCAAACGTCAACATACCAAACGCCGCTACTGATAAGGAGAAAATGAAATAGCTGACCCAATAGATTGTCTTCAAATTTGCGATTCCAGCAAAACGGTGGATGAAGAAGCCAAGAAATAGAGCCACAGCATCGTTTAGACCAGTTATGACTCCAGTAGAGATTTTGGAAAGGCCTTTCCTTTCGGCTTCCTTAGGGAAGAAAGAGCCAATCTGTGCGGTCACGGCTGCATTTAGACAAAAATAAGAAAGTGAGAGAAATAAAGAAACCGATTTGCGAAGAAAACTAGGCTCAACCCTGTTCATTCTATAGATAATTTAAAGACTAAAGTGTGTTAGTAAAGAGTTTAAATGGTTGTAGCCTCAACAATCCTGTGTATACTAATTAATAAAAAACATCTCTCAACTGATTTTATCGACTGAGTTTTGAAAAATGAATGATTTCTATGAGCGAAATTAATAAAACCAATGTTCAATTAATTTGAAATATTATCACGAAAACGCGCTCGCATTAAAACGCGCTGTTAGATTAATACAAGAACATGTATAATAGAACGATTGAACTATTTTGAATACTATACACGTATAAGCTTGTACTGCTTTTCAAGAATGGCTCAAACTTGAAGCTGAACTTATTAAAAAAAGGTAGATTCAGGTCATCACACGTTCATTTAATAACACTAATTTACGTTTGTTTACAAAATAGTACACATTTGACAAAGTGCTCCTTTCAAAATTTGTTTAAACATCGGAGTTCAACAGTGACTATCTACGAAATATTGTGGCCATTTGCCACAAACTGACGCAAAATTTATTTGCGTATAAACTTGTATTGAGCTCCGACATCGATCTAATATTGATAATTGCTCAAATTATAAGAAAAAGACCAACAGAAAAAGAAAAAAAGAACAACAATCCAAAAAAAAATCTCAAAGAGTGACCATATTGAGCGAGGTCTAGACTAGCAAAGAAACGAAGAAACCTACCCCCCCCCCCCCCACACACACACACACACATAATCACGCACGACTTTTTTTTAACTTTCTTTAACTGCAGGAATTTCTCTAGAACGCCGACAGCAACTTCTTTATATTCACCAACTAAACCTTGATCTTGAAAACAAAAAAGCGCTGATGGTATGGTTAATTTTTGTTTGTTTTGGTTTAAAAATGGAATCAAATTTGGTAAGCAAACAAAAAAATAAATTCAAAACAAAAAGGTTTCAACAAAGCATGGCTTAATATTCAGCAAAACCCGAATCTCTGAAAACACAAATATATGGTAAACCCGTTTCAATTTCCAAGCCCGGTTGCGGGGAAAAACCCCACGGAGAAAACCCCCCACTTTATTTCAGATAGGAACCCCCCCCCCCCCGGAAATAAATCCCCACTGCTTCGCTATTAAAGAGCTGCGCATTTAGCGCGTCTGGCCATGCCTCGCTGGCCATGGCCATGCCTCAGCGGCCCGTAGGACTTGATATGAAACTATCACAACCGAACAAATTATCACGACCAAATTTCAATTTTTAAATGGGGGTTTATTTACGTGGGGGTTTGTTTCCATGGGGGTTATTTTCCGTGAGGGTTTATTTCCTATCTAAAGTTAAGTGGGGGGTTCTTTTCCGTGGGGGTTTATTTCCTAGGCCCTCCAAGCCTCTTAGAACTGCTGAAACTTGACATTATTTTTAGTAGCGTATACAAAGCGATAATTGGAAAACCAAAAATTGGCAGAAGTACAAAAAATTAGGGCATAAGAGGCACAATTTACTCAGCAAAAATCAGATATACAAAATCTATGTATGTTTCAATATTCTCAAATTTTGAATAAGCAAACGGCTTTACTGTAAATAAAAATTTTTTATATATTTAAATCAATTTTTCGTTAATATCTGGAAATTTTTTTAGTTTCTTTCAAAGATAACTCCAAATATATTTCAAATATAAACACAATCAATTGACTTAGACATTCTGAATCAATTGACTTAATTGCATGTTGTTGGGTTTATTACGAAGAACATTGGGTATGATATGTTGGATATCTCGAGTACATTGGGTATGATATCTCGATTACTCCATTTGTTTTAACTTTGTTCACAGTCATTTTTTAAGAATAAAATTTAAGCTTGCGCGGAAATTGATTTCATCGTGCAAATTCAATTCAAACTATCCGAAACTAGTTTCTATGGTGAATGTTTTTGGAACTGGTTTGACAATATGTAACCTATTTTTCTAAGAATGCATTATCTAATACCCAACGTGTCACCTTTTTTCCACCTTTACAGTATCTAAAAACTAAAGATAGTATAAATACAGTATCTAAAGATAGTGTCAATAAGACGAAATAAAAGAAAACTTAACGGGTTCTTAAACTCAGAGATTTCCTTTTTGGTATTAATTGGGATTAGGAAGACAATAAGCAATTTTGCCATTACTCATAGCAATTTTTATGAGAAAAGTCGATTCTTTCAATTTATCTCGTGTAATAATAAAGTCGATTCTTTCAATTTTATCTCGTTACTAATAAAGTTCGGGCAATAAAGTTTTTACCTAATTAAATGTTAAAGTTGTGGAATTAGTTTAGTTTATTTGTGAATAGTCAAAAAAGAATGTAAACTTTTTTTTACCTAATAAAAGTAACTTAATTCTTTTTTCGAGTAACCAATTCATAAAGTTGAAAATGGTTGAGCAAAATGGAAAACGGTTACGAAGCATTGCGACTCATTTCCACAAAACGCCAAACCAAATTTATTGAATTTTTTTGGACACTAGCCACGTAATGGTAGTATCCAATTACAGTGGAGTAGGCTCAACTATTAAAAGCGAATTGACTCCTTGTCATCTGCACTGTTATCATTCAAAAATTTTATGCAAACCATTATCTTGGACCAATAAGGACTAGGTAGAAAACCAGAACGTCCATTGCCATTATGTTTTCAAAAATGACATGAACCGTGTTTTAGTTCAATTTTTTTGCGTTGCCTATATATTGACCTTTCATTTCTGAATCCCTAACGTCATTATAGTGTAATTTCTGTTCCAACTTTGATCTTTCATTAGTTAATGAATGCCATTATTCAGCAAAACCAAAGATGAGGAAACGTAAGTTTTTGTTCATTCATACAAAAAAATCGCGTGACTGCTGCTTACATGTATCGATATACAAATATTATCAAATTATCGATATAGAGCATTATCCTGATATTTTGCGTTCAATATGTGCTCTGTCCTTTTTGCTATAAAGTTGATCGGAAAATTTATTGATTGAACGGATTTCATCTAACCTCATTAGAATTTTGTACGACAACAGTGTCAGACAAGAAAAATTTGTACTCGTGATCTTTATATAAAACAAACTTGACACTTTTTAATTGAAAGCCGAATTTTTTATTGCAAAATTTAATCTTTCCAGATTTATTGGGACTTGTTTTAGAAATGAGCGAAATAGTTCAAAGTCCGCACATTATAAGAATCTACTCAGGGCACCACAGAGGTAGCTGCATATGGTTCCGTTTCTACGTTAACACGCATATTCATTGCAAACTGTCTCGTTTAACCGCTTTGCATGTTTTTTTTTCAGTTCCAAGGAAGAAGCCATCCTCTCGAAAATAAGAATAATAATTATAAATTATTTACGGTTACGCATAATACAAAACGGCAATTACATAATTTATTTATTTTCAGATGTCACATGTGCTCCGAAAGGACACCATTGACCCCTATGGACCGTTTTCAGGCGCCTTTGCGAGGACGATAAACAAGAGTTTGTTGGGATTAATGAAGGGAAAAGGACTTACTATGTGTCTAAAAGAATTTTCAAATAAAACCAAAACAAAATTCTTGGAGTTAAACGGCAGTATGCAGCTTACAAATATCGAATGGCTCCAATCAGCCAAAAATATAGTTTTTTATGTCTAAAGAACCAATAAAATGGTTTTTAAAGAAGATTTGTAGCAAAAATTTTAGCCTGTTTTGGTGTCATTTCCCTTAGGCTTTTGAAAAAAGTAGGTTCCAAACCTAGCAAGCAGTTGCATAGTTTTCTCAAACTTACTGTGATTGAGCGTTTTCTCAAACTTACTCAAACTTACTGTGATTGAGATAATGGTACGTTTTTCTCATCCCATCGATTTTAATCAGCTCTTTTTCGCAGTTGTTCTTTTTGCATCACTTTTATCAGCAACTTTAGCAGTTCGTAAATATGAAGTTCTTGTGTGCTGTAGATGTTGTTCTCTTCCGGTATTTTTGTAGTTGACTCAAATTTTTACTTAAAAAATTTATTCTCAGCAATCTGTTTACATTGTCATCAATAGGCTGTGAATAATTTTTGTCGTCGACCCATAAGCTAGAACTCCCTGCTGTATGATTGGCTGTACATATGTCTTATAGACTCTTATCGTATGCGATACTTTTAGGAATTTTCTCAGACGATAAAACATAGCAGTGAACTATTTCAGTTTCTTCTGGATAATATTGCTATGTTCGGCAAAATTTAAGCGGTGATCTATAATGATGCTTAAATACTTGAAGCTATTTCTCGGCGTAAAATGAAAAGCCGTCTTCACTGGCTTTCTTTTGTCTGAAAGAAATTGTCTTTGTTTTGTTGGTTTTTAGTTTAGGCTTATTTTGCTCTAACCAGTGTGTAACATTGTTCAAAGCCAATTGATGCCTGCTATCTATTGTTTTTGGAGTTCCAGTGGTTTTTATAGCGGTATCGTCAGCAAAAAGATAATCTGTACTGTTTTCATTTTTACATGAAATGTCATTTATATAAAGAATGAACAGCAGCGGTTCAAGGATGGAACCCTGCGGTACTCTAAACGACACTTCTCTAGATTGTGAAGTTTTTCCATTCACTTTTGCCACCTGTATTCAATCGTGCAGAAATGAAGCGATTATGATCAAAGTTTTACCCCTCAATCCATAATCGGGAGAATGCGATGGTTGACAGTATCAAATGCTTTTTTCAAGCCCAAAAAAGTAATCTTGATTTCATTTGCTTTACTTTGTTTTTTCACTCTGATATCCTCTAACAATGAAACAATTGCTTCGGTAGTGCTGTGGTTTGATCTGAACCCAAATTGATTAACTTTTAGTATCTTGAATTTTAATATATAGTTCTTAATTCTATCAAAAATTAGGAATTCAAATATTTTGCCAATGATAGGTAACAAAGAGATCGATCTGTAATTCACTAGTTTGCTCTTGTCTCCTTTTTTATGGAGTGGTGTTATGAATGCTATTTTAAAAGACTTCCGAAAATTTCCCTCTTCATAACATTTGTTGAAAAGCATCGTCAGAACCGGTGAAACAATTGCCGATACAGCTTTGATATAGACGTAGTTCAAATTATAGCAATCTGTGCTGTACTTTTTCTTAGTCTTAGCAATAGCGGCAGTAACTTCTTTTTCATTAGTTGTCCTGAAAAACATTGATTATATTTGTTTTGCTCTCTGTGTCAGTTTTAGTGAGGAGAATTTTTTGCTAAGCTAGCTCCTATTGTAGCAAAAAGACTATTTCACTTATCAAGATCTTCAACAGCGTTCTTTTCTACTGTTTTTTCATCTCAATTGATGTTGACTACTTCGTTAACAAACTAAAAAAAATTTCTGTTACTGTTTCCAGCTTCTGTCATTATTTGCTTTTCATAAAGTTCTAACATCTTTCCTCTTATTTTTTTCCTCAACATTTTTGGATTGCTTTTCATACGCTTCTTTATCACTTTGAGATTTTGTTGTTAAACAACGCTTCCACAGTTGGCTTTTTAGCTGAGAATTGTTTTTTACTTCCCTGTCAAACCAGTCTTTTTGGCGCCTTGTTTTGATGGCTTTAGTGGTAAAAAATATTGAGTGCCTCAACCGGTTTCTCATATATGATCTCTGCACACCAGTTAGTATCAATTGTTAATAATTGGCAACTCACTGATTCAAATTTTTACTGGAGAAAACAGTTGAGCTCACTAATTGCAGTTTATTCCAGTTTATTGTCAGTATTTCAACACTTTCAGAACTTTTCTCTCCTTTTAAAAACTCTAGTCCCACCGTTTAATGGTCGCTGAATTTGGTTTTCTCAATAAAACATTTTGATTTAAAATTTGTAAAAAAAACGTCAATACAAGTTTTTGTCCTAATTGTTTCGCGCGTTGCATTTTGAGGGTCTACAAGAGCCAAAGCATTCATTTCCATCTGGTTAATTATTAGGGTCAATTTTACCCATGTCTTCAAAAAACTAACAATTAGGTCCCTACACACGAAATGTAGACTTCTGGGTGTTATACTTATTTGATCAATATAGGAAGAAAGTTCTCCAAAGGTTTCTGCCTTTGTAGCATTGGCTGGATTGTATATACAAGTCACTAAGTATGTTTCATCGCAAAGTTTAATCTCCAAACTAATAGCTTGCAGACTGTTTGTATCAACTGATGCAATTCTTTTCTTTGTGTAAAAAATATCAACACCACCTCCTCTTTTTTTCTGTTGAATGTTTCCATCTCGAGGTAGTTCTTTAGAGAAAAACAATCGCTTTTGAAGCTATTTTTTAACCAAGTTTCAGTAAGGCAGATTGCCACTGGCTCAACCTCAGTCTGACTAATAAAAATTTTGAATTCGTCAATGTTTTTTGTTAAAGAACGAATGTTTTGAAGAAGTGTCCACTCGTTTGCCGTTTTACCTGAAGTGTCCTCGTTTTCTAAAACCTCCATATGTTTTTTTATCTGCGTTTTTAGCATTATGCCTTACTGGTTTTGTCAGCATCTCATCCCAACAGCGCATGAAGGTTAAAAGAAAACGAAAAAAAAACAAAACAATACAAAAAAGGAATTTTAGGAAAATGCCAGAGAATAAATCGTAAACAGAGTTTTGAAAAAAACAACAAATATTGGATAGTTTTTAGATTGTTCCTAGTTGCTTTAAGTTTTTAGTAGGCTTCAAAACCCCTTCTTCCAAACTGTGCAGGTTGCGGAGATCGCAACTAGGTTGAAAGGCACCAGCGGAGATCACTGGGAGGTTCGTAGAAACCTAAAAAATATCTTTGTCAATATACAGCTGGATTAATCAATTGGTGCTTCGTTCCTACCAACACTTTTTAAGTTCCTGTGAGAAATCAATTTAATTTTGAACAGGAAAAAAAATCAGAAGTTCATTGAATTCAATCAAAACAAAAAGATTGAGTTAGTGTATAAAGTCCGTATAAGTTTCTCTACTCTCTACCAAAGCAGTGGCGTTTGTTTTATGGCGATAGTTTTTCGACGCTGTTTCAGTCAGTTGCTTGTATTTTTTTTAACAGTATCTAAATTATCCAACTCCTCAACTTCTTGGACTTTGACAAACTTAGTTTTTTCGTTTCCATCTTGAACCAAAACTGGGACAACACAATTGTTGGTGCTCGTAATCACGTCTCGCTTGTGTGCCTCGTTACTTATTTCCTGTTCACATTCAGGCAGCGACTCGTACATGTATATATTTAGCTTGTCTATAAAGTTTTTTTTGTTTCGTAGACTCCGGCGTTTCTTGTACACATCAATTTTTTTTCTGGTAGAATATGAAATTACAGATAACAGTGGAAGTTGTTTTTGGCTTTGTTACTGAGTAATAGGTGGCCAGCATTTATCCGATCGTAATCTATTTTTCATTCCCAAAAAATTTTGAAAAAAAATTCAGAAAGTCTCGGGTGACACCTACACTATTCCTTGCTTCAAATGGGGGATTGGAAATAAGCACACAATCTTTCCTGGAATACCGGTCCTGAGAACGCAGGCGATCGTTTATGTTTCTTTGATTTTCCCGCATTTTGCAATTTCTTGTTCTTGTTGTTCGGTTTTTGAGCGCAAAAAACGAAACTCCTTGGTTAATTCGCTCACCTTTTCGGAATTGCTACTCAAGAGAACTTCATTGCAGTTTGAAGATGTTGTTTCCATCTGCACCACAGCCACAAATAAGTAGGAAGAAAGAAAAAAACAATTAAATGCAGTAAAATGCAATGATGATGTAATCTAGTTAAGGATATTTTTCAAATCGATGTTCTTTTCATAGGCTTCTGCTTAAAAAACGCGTGCTTTTAGAACATAAATGAGAAGGTCAAAACCGACTGAATTGCGTGAAAGTAAATTGCGTGTCTGGCAATTAAAAAAATGGCGACAAAACGGCAAAAACCATAAACAAATGGATATTTGAACTTGAAGTGGTAAACGAATGTCTTTCAAGGTGCATTCAATCCCGAGTGTTCTGCTAGGAAAACATTTTCAACACTTTCTCAACCAGAAACACACAGTCCACAATTTACTAAATGTTTCAAATTCATTAAAACGTTTTCTGTCAGCTGTAGGTGTAGGTAGGTCTAAATTGAGCAAACAAATTCTTCAAATATTCAGAAAATGAATAAAATTTTCCAAACTTTCTGTAAAGCCCAATTGTTTCTCAATACAGCTCAAATTTGTTTGACAATTAGCATGTATGGCTTGGACATGAGGGAATCGCGTTGGTTCGGTATTAGCTAAAAAAAAGTTTTTCTCTATGAAAAAACATTATCATCCATCAGAAGTTCAAGCTTCCACTGATCTGCTTCAAACTCTTGCAACATTCAGTCTTAAAGCACATACTCACAAATCTAATCAGGAAGCTTTTGATGACCAGATGTTTGATATTTTTAATGACAGGCAAACGTGTGCGAGAGAAACATCGGGTCCTATGTCATTATGTTTGCCTCACTCGGATGTCTGGGAAGCTGCCCATCGCTGCCTTGCGTATTGAAATCTCTTCAAACAAATTTCAAATCAGTTCGAAATATAACTTTAGAGTCAAGATTTATGATAACGAGAGAAAGAGTACCTTTTGTAATGTTGCACTCTAATTAAAATAAGTGGCCATGCTATATCCAGACTTGACCAATATAGCGACCGAATAGCAACAGCATGCACAAGGGGTAATTTATCCCTGTTACCAAAAACATCAAATTGCTGGTTGAATGCATTGCTTGTCCAGACAACCCTCTCTACATAGGGATACGTGTCGACCCATGGACAAGAAGTTATGGCGATTTTTCTGCAATCAACCGCTGTTGTTAATGCGGCTGAGAAGTCGGGGTACGCAATTGACACAGCAGAGATTTGCACTTCAGGAGCTGTTCTAACCACTGATTACTATTTGACCCTTTTGCAAGAGAGGTGTTAAGTTTCTCACAGATTTGAAAGAAGGAACTGAAGAGCTTTTCAATGCTAGTTGACTGAAAAGATTAGCTATGTCACAGTCAATATTTAGGCATTTTAAGTGGCTCTGTCACGATGCTGCTTGTGCGAGCAACTTCAAAGAACAACCACTGAAAACTCGACAAAACTTTTACTGCCAGGTTCCAATAAAGTTGCTCCAACAAATTCGAAACCCGATTATATTGTTTCGTTGAGCTACAGTGAAGACCCGATTGTGTGGGTCCGAATGCAATTTTTCTGATATCTCAATTAATGAATCATTTTACAAGTTGTATTGGTGATTTAGTTATTAGCGTAACAACAAGAATTTTGAATCCAAGTAATTTGGCATCATAAAATCTAAATGCTTTTTGATACGACCCCTCTTGAGGGGGGAACTATATACTCAAATGGTTTTTTTGTTCAGACAATTTTCGCCGATCGATATGATCATCGTAGAGAGTTGAGACTGGTATCATTAGAAAGCTGGTCCCGAATAGAATATGGAATTAAAAAGATTTTTTATTTTCGTTTTTTACAGGGAGTTACCGAGGTATCGACTTCTGAGAAAAGTAGAGTGAATTCCGCTGTTTTTATTCACATTTTTCGCAATTTCTGCCTAAAATTTCGCCAATTTTGTTAAAATTTATTAAAATTTCTAAGAAAAGTGTCGTTGAATTTATTTTTTAAGACAAAATTATTTTTGATGATTTTGATTTCATTTTTTGTCAAAAATTTGGGCTAAATATTTCAAAATTCAGCCTTTTTCATCAAAAACAGAACAAAATAAGCTTCTTTAGTCCACTTTGATTAAATTTGCCGGAGGTACACCCCGAAACAATTCTAATGCAATCTTTGTAGACTCAAAAGGGGGCTATTCTTATTTCAACTTCTGTTGAGAGAGCTCTGTAATTAAAATTTTGCCGTTTTTTGTTAACTTTACTGGTTAATTATCAAAAACGTAGAACTTACGTTTGAGTTTTTAAACAAATTATCTATATCTATAACATTCGAAAAATAAGTGTTCCTAATGGACGATAAGCATTAGCAGGGCTAATTTTGGACCAATCTTGGATGGTTACAATCCAAAAACAATTCAGATTGCAATAAGTCGGTCTTTTTAAAAAATATATCTTTTTTTATATTAATTAATTAAAGAACAGAACATATCAAATCAAAGCTCATGAGTGATAGGTCCAAGTGGCTTCCTAAGACGCTCCAGCTAAAGCATTTGGTTTTTTACCTGAAATGGTCGTTTTGACTTTTAAAAATAATTGATTTTTAAATAAATAATGGCTTAATGAACTTTTCCTCTAGTTATTTATTTTAGTCAACTTTTAGCTTATTGTGGTTAAAAAAAGAAGGCTTCTTCTTTCTAGTGATTTAAAATTAAATATCTATTGCGGTTTTAAGCATTAAGTTTTTGTTTTCTGGCTTTGATACAACTAGATTTCAGAATTTTTTCAAAGATATTTGCCAGTTTTTCACGTTTTCTGATTTTGTTACATTATCACATTATTGACAGTTCTCATGTCACATTATTGGCGTTCAAAATAGGGCAAAATTGAACATATTAAAGTCCCAAAAGACACAGATTTTTGCATTAACGGCTTGGACACTTCTTTCTGAAGAAATAATTGAATTTTGTCTTCAGCTGTTGTTTTTACTTCGTCGTTTTAGTCGTATGAAATTTCCTGTATAATGACAGATTTTATTGGCGTGAAATTAAAGAACAGTTGAGCCGATATTCTGATATTATTAGATAGCTGATGGCTTTCATGACTTTGAAAACAATTGTTTCCTAAGACAAAAAACTTTCTAACTTCACAATTTTTTTTATTTTTCTTGTTTTGTTACCTAGTCTCGTTAATAAAAGGTCAAGTATGATATTATTGGTGTCAAGGAAGGGTGTCAAAAAGGATTGGTGTCACAATATCATTTTAAGAATTCGTTGTGACCTTACTGGATTCGACACCACTTTTTTACAAAAAAGAGTGATTGGATTTTTGTCATATTTGACGTTATTTTTGTAGACGCAAGACATATTCTGGATAACTGCAGGGCTCAAGAGCTTCCTTTGGACGGATAAACGAACGTATTTAATTATTTCTTTTTGTAATCAATGGCTTTCATGTATTACTTTCTTTTTTGTCTACTTGTTACCTCGTCTCATTAACGGAAGGCTACTTATAACATTATCGGAGTTTGAAGAAGGCACTATCAACCATATTTTGAGGGCCAAAATACGGCTTTACGGCTTCGACAGCGTTTTCTGGCAAGTTTTAATTGGTTTTTGTTTGCTGTCTTTTTGTTGTTCTTATTAGCCGCATAAAAAATTGAATAAGGACAGGTCTTAATGCTTATCTATAGAAGCATTGGTAACTGTAAACCTTTGGGATATTTCACTTTATTTCTAATGGCTTTCATTACTTTGAAGTTAATTGTTTTAATAAGCGAATTTTTAACATTACTGTTTTTGTTCATTTTGTCTAATTGTTACCAAACCTTTTTATGTACTGGTCCCATATCTTTTCTGGTGATTTATAAGTTATTTTGTTTAGTTGACTTCGTTATTGTTCTGTTTTTTAAAAACGGACATAAATTTTTTGATGTAATGTTTGTTGTTGTTTGGTTTTGCTGTTCGTCTTAACTCGCCTTCTTAATATTGGCATATCTCATCAATCTAGTGCATAATTTTTTTACTCCACTGAGTTATTTACATTGGAGGCTATCTTTTCGTTCATACACTTTTTTTGCAAAATATTTCAATTTTTGAGTTTTTCTGTCTGTTCCTCATTTGGTCGACAATTATGCCAAAATTGTGGACGAGCGGGGTCGGAACCTTATGTGCGATCGCACATTACCGAGCCTCCTTGTTTGCACCTCAAACCAAATATTTAATTTTCAAAAATTTTGACACGATTTTACTTGACAGATAAAAATCGATTAAAGGATTAAAAATAAAGTGCGCGCTACTTCGATTTTAAAAACCCGTAGAAAACTACTACTCCTTTCCGAGCAGTAAACAATCATTAGTGCTGCCATATAGCTTACCTCAGCTATAACCTCTTATTAAGCAAAATTTTGTCAGCTTATCTTCAATTTCATTCATTCCGAATTTTACATAATTACAACTTTATATAACATTTATACAAGGATATTTTGTAATTACAATGGATTGATAAAATCGAGTTTCAAGCATTAAAAGCGCTGTCTTGTATTCCATCGATAGAAATTTGAACTATTTAGCATAAGTTCTGGTTGGCTTAGGTGGTTTTCCGCTGTGTTTCTTCCCTGCGCCCCATCCACCACTGCTCGTTCTCTCTGATCCACGATCCACGTGCTTCCCATTGATAGGAGGCAACACTTTTGTCTCTAAATTAACAGAAATATCCAGTTCAAATAAACCTCAATTTCTTGAGACTCAAATACTTCATACAGCTCCACAATCGCAGCTAATCTGTTGAGCATCTGAGACAAAAGATAGGGATATACAGAAAAATACGTGTTCAATGCTGTATAAGGCTAAGTTACTGTCAAAACTTAGCACGATGATAGATATCTTATCATTTAAAGATTCAGTTTTAGGTGCTGTAACTCAATTTAGTCAGAAAACATCCGATGACATCAAAGTTTTGAAACTCTTCCGTCCCAACGCGGACGTCGGAGTTCGAAACCAATTGGTAGATTTGAATAGTTTCAAAAGGTAGATTCAAATAGTTACTATTTAGGAAGCTAGAGATGGCAGAAGAGTTGTTAGTTCTCTTGGATTCTGGAGATCCAGCACTCCTCTGCTGTCTATTTCCCCTCTGTGACGACCTCTGAGACCTGGTGTCACTCACAGATAGTATGTCCATATCTCCTCCATCGCGGTCATTGTACAGGACATTCTAAGAGACAACAATTTTCAGCTCTAATCTGCTCTCGATTGAGTACAATTAATCGTTGGCTCTATCAACATTCGCAACACTTCTTAATCTACATTTATCGTGTTTGCTAACTAGTCAAAAGCTGTAAACGTTTTTAGAATTGGTTTGCTACCTAACTTGGAGCACTTAAATATCATCTCTTAGTTTCAAAACATGCATCATTTATCTATCGATTATAGGCGCCATTCAGTTCAAACTCAAGAAGGTATACAAATTGCGACTAGTCTTGTAACACTCACCTGCTTTGCATTGGGTAATGAATTGCGCTTCGCAGTGGGAGTGATGGGATTGCCCATTGGTTTGGGCGAGCCAGTTCGCAGTAACGGACTGTCACGATTGGAATGGGACGGGTGCTCTCTTGTGGTACCTGTAACTACTGTCCCGTGTACCCCATCTCTCTCAGGCCCATTTTCAGATCCACCCAGATTGACCCAGCTGAAATCGACCAAAGTCGTTCAAAAACGCTCGAGATATAGAAATATATTATTTAATCTGACAAACTGCCACCCACAAAACATCACTTACGAGAACCGAACTCGTAACTAAGGAGCGGAGTTCATTTCACATTATTGTTAAACTTGGTGATCTATTTCATCGAAAGCTTTCTGATAGCGCAATTAATTACAATTGCGATGAACTGATTACCTTGACTTGGAAAAGTACTCACGCGAATACCCTCGAGTAGTTGTCAGTTGAGGGCGCATTAGTGTTGAAGTCACCCGCCTCGAATACCTTTTGCTGCAACACATTAGTGTGCTGGGATCTCCTAGACGAAGTCATAGACTCTGAGCCATTTGGCAACCTGCTTGATCTGCGAGAATTGACTGAAGACGAATTATTGTTACTAAGTACACTACTATGACTTCCTTTCGTTTGCATTCTCGAGTGCTGTGGAATATCGGTCACTAAAACAACAACATTAACAAGTGTTCAATATTTACCTGAAAACATATAATCAGAGCAAAAAACCCACTCCATAAAATACATTCTCAAACACCACAAAATACGTTGTAATAAACAACATTGTTTTGCTATTTACTGGTTGAATTGTTCATCAGACATGAAAAATCAAAATTTGAAACAAACAACACAAATGGCCGATAAAATGGATGAAACCAGCTATTGTTACCTGGTGGGAGTAGTACTTTTCCTGCAAAGAAAGGTAAATCTGCAAAAGCCGATTTTATTTTTCTTCTGAAAACAACCGACAAATGTCGGACGAGTTGTTTTCAAACAGTGGAAACATGAGCTAAATAAAATTCACTTATTTTCTGAACACATTTTTGTGATATCTACCAAGAAGATCCTGCAATTACAAAGCAAACCTAATTGAAAATTTGAAAAAAAAACTGTCAAAAAACAAATCCGAAAGAAAAAAAGAACAAAACATAGCCGGCACATTGCTGGAAAATAGCCGCCGCTGAAGAGCATGACGCACGGGATTGAAACAAAAAAAGAAGAGATAGAAATTGACCAAATTTTTTCCAGTTTTTTGCAGTGTCAAAAAATGTTCTGAATTGTGCAGTTTCAGTTAGATTCTAAAAACACAATTAATTCAGCTTCCACACTGAAAGCTATTAAGCTTAAAACTAATGTCAACTAGCAATCACTAATGAACTTGATAACCTAATTCTCTATGATTTAATGACCGGGCATTAACGGTTTATTCCGTTTCTGTTGATTTTGCTCTTTTGACTTTGACGGCATTCACTACATTGCGCAACTCGATGCGTGAAAGAATAAAAACCCATTCAGTTGAAACAGCGAATGAGGAAGTGGACTTGTGAAACAAAAAACGTGATCAAAAGGTAAAGCAAATTAAAAAAGCCGTTGAGAGGCTGACGGCTGCTATTCAGAACGCAAACTAGCTGCAGACTTGAGAGAATGATGAATGACGTCACGCGCGCTAACACCATTAGTGATAGGAAGAAGTCATTCACAACATTCATTTTTTCAGCTTAGCTGTGTTAACAAAAATCAGCGGGACAAGTCTTGGCACAATTAAAACTTCTATTGACTAAACAATAAACTAGATCTAGAATGGACAACAAATGGATTGGGAAAACCACTTAGAAAAAAAATTAAAAAAAAACAGTAAACATCAAACGACATGTGGAAAAAATCCATGTGAAAAAGAAATAGAGTTTTTGTTCAACCACCGTATTCTCACTCTACTTTAAAATGAGAGTGAAATAATTTCACCCCACAGAGCCAATCGCTTTTTCTCTCTACTTTCTTTTTCGGCGTGACCAAAATCGATGCTCCAATTGGACTTCAAAAATCATGAAAATATGTGCACATATCTTAAAACAAAAGACAGCGCACCGATACAATTCAAATTCTTTGAATTGTTCAAATCCACGAACATCACAAAATAGCTATGCTTAGCTAACAGCCTCGCAGCTATAATCAAAGCTATATTGAGTTCAAGAAAAATGCGCGAATTAAAAAACATATTGACTGAAAGAGCGCAGAAGTGACCAACATAATTAGAAAACATTAAGAACCTTATATCGCGGATGGTTCATGTACCTTATTCTCACAAACGACTGGCGAGGTTTTGGTAGTCACTAGCTTAAGCTAGGGGAGCATATCACCAATGAGGGGATGTGAGGGCAAGAAAATGAGGGGATGGCGGAAAAAAGGGGCGGAGGGGTATCTGTGTGTGGAGGGTCATCGGAGCCTCCGTTGATTTCCATAACGTTGATTTCCATAACCACCGTTGATTTCCATAGCCTCCGTTGATTTCTGAAATAGCCGCCGTTGATTTCCATAACCACGATTGGGATTGAAAGAAGAGGAAAAAATAATGAATGATTTTTCGGAGGAAAAAAATTTTAAAGTGCGAACTATTTTGATGTTATTTTGTAGTTGAACAAACTCCTGTTTCATAGTGAGACAATATAGGATCCAGTATCAATACCAATAAGCATTAGCGATGGTAGGGACATAGTTCGAGTACAGGGCATCTAAAACTGGGTTTTATTGGTTTATCCCGTTTCTATTTCTGATTTCATTTTTTGATACTGACTCTATTCATTTTGAATTGCTTTACTGCGCAACTGATGTTTAAAAAACTTTGAGCAGAATGAGCGAAGAGTAAAACTAGCCTAGAGAAGCAATGTTGAACAAGCTGTAAACTAAGGTAAAGCGAAAAATTTTAGTTCGACGAAGTTAAAAACACAGCAGGACAAGTCCTGACGTACAATTCAAAGAATTTTCATTAACTAAACAAAGAACTAGACCTAGAACGGACTAAGAAAAATTTGAGAAAAACCTTTCTGAAAAAATCAGATTAAAAAAATTTAAAAAAAAACAGAAAATCAATGTCAAAATGCCACATGTGAACAAACGACCACTATCGAGAAACTGAAAGTTGGTTCAAACAGAAAAACTAGGCAGAGAATGAACTTAGAATGGATTGGTAAACCATTTAGAAAAAAGCCGATCCAAAAAATCAAAAAAACAGTAAAAATCAGAGTGAAATTGCCGCATGTGAACAAAAAACACTATCGAGAAAGCGAATTTTTGTTCAAACACCGTTTGCTCATTCTAATTCACAATTAGAGCGAAAAAATTTCACGCCACAAAACCACTTGCTTGTTCGCTCCACTTCCTGTTTTGGTGACCAAAATCGCTACTCATTTGATTTCAAAAATCATGAAAATGTGTGAACAGATCTTAAAAAAAAGAGAGCACCTCAATACAATTCAAACTTTTTGGATTGTAAAAAAATAGGAGCGCTATAATAGCCTGCTGAGAAGCTGAGGCGGCTATTACCGAGTTTAAAAAATTGGGGGTCGACAAAAAACGATTAGACGAAAAAAATTGTCGTACAAAAAATTGCATTAAAAGACCAAGATGGACTTATATAATTGTTGCGTTTGCGAGCAAATAATAAATCGAAAAAAGGATAAAACATAGCCGGCAGATTGTGGGAAAATAGCCTCGATAGACGCTTCAGGCCTTCCATGGATTTGAAGCAACTAAAAAAAGATAGACAGATTGACCACCAGTCCTTTAATAGACCACTAGACAATTTGGGGTTAGATCCTGTCTGTCATTTTTATGGGACACGTACGCTCTACAGGAAAACCCTGAAGGAGCTTTTTCAAAAATATATTCGAAACCATAAACTCAAGACTCTAATACTCAAGAATTAGGGAAAATAGGTCTGGCAATACTTAGATGCACACTATTGATCTTTAACTAGTAAATTGTCATAATATTAAAAGTTCATTAAGTGATTTCACAAGTCATATTTTAAGTGAGGTAAGTTCCCCGTAACTTAACCACTCTAAGTACTTGAAGGACTACCAAACGCGGCTAAGGGCCTCTAATGAAACATGATGCCAGCTGAGCTTTACCTGTTTATCCAGTTTTGAAAGCTCAAAGTCATGAAAAGTCATCAAAGTCCTGTAAGTCAGGGTAAGACGAAACAAAAATCTGAAACAAAAATCTGTGATTTCCGAAATAGCCGCCGTTGATTTCCATAACCACGATTGGGATTGAAAGAAGAGAAAAAAATAATGAATGATTTTTCGGAGGAAAAAAATTTTAAAATGCGAACTATTTTGATGTTATTTTGTAGTTGAACAAACTCCTGTTTCATAGTGAGACAATATAGGATCCAGTATCAATACCAATAAGCATTAGCGATGGTAGGGACATAGTTCGAGTACAGGGCATCTAAAACTGGGCTTTATGGGTTTATCCCGTTTCTATTTCTGATTTCATTTTTTTGATACTGACTCTATTCATTTTGAATTGCTTTACTGCGCAACTGATGTTTAAAAAACTTTGAGCAGAATGAGCGAAGAGTAAAACTAGCCTAGAGAAGCAATGTTGAACAACCTGTAAACTAAGGTAAAGCGAAAAATTTTAGTTCGACGAAGTAAAAAACACAGCAGGACAAGTCCTGACGTACAATTCAAAGAATTTTCATTGACTAAACAAATAACTAGACCTAGAACGGACTAAGAAAGGTTTGAGAAAAACCTTTCTGAAAAAATCAGATTAAAAAAATTTAAAAAAAAACAGAAAATCAATGTCAAAATGCCACATGTGAACAAACGACCACTATCGAGAAATTGAAATTTGGTTGAAACAGAAAAACTAGGCAGAGAATGAACTTAGAATGGATTGGTAAACCATTTAGAAAAAAACCGATCCAAAAATCAAAAAAAACAGTAAAAATCAGTGAAATTGCCGCATGTGAACAAAAAACACTACCGAGAAAGCGAACTTTTGTTCAAACACCGTTTGCTCATTCTAATTCACAATTAGAGCGAAAAAATTTCACGCAACAAAACCACTTGCTTGTTCGCTCCACTTCCTGTTTAGGTGACCAAAATTGCTACTCAATTGATTTCAAAAATCATGAAAATGTGTGAACAGATCTTAAAAAAAAGCACCTCAATACAATTCAAATTTTTTGGATTGTAAAAAAATAGGAGCGCTATAATAGCCTGCTGAGAAACTGAGGCGGCTATTAACGAGTTTAAAAAATTGGGGGTCGACAGAAGAACGATTAGACGAAAAAAATTGTCGTACAAAAAATTGCATTAAAAGACCAAGATGGACTTATATAATTGTTGCGTTTGCGAGCAATTATTAAATCGAAAAAAGGATAAAGCATAGCCGGCAGATTGTCGGAAAATAGCCTCGATAGACGCTTCAGGCCTTCCATGGATTTGAAGCAACTAAAAAAAGATAGACAGATTGACCACCAGTCCTTTAATCGACCACTAGACAATTTGGGGTTAGATCCTGTCTGTCATTTTTATGGGACACGTACGCTCTACAGGAAAACCCTCAGGGAGCTTTTTCAAAAATATATTCGAAACCATAAACTCAAGACTCTAATACTCAAGAATTAGGGAAAATAGGTCTGGCAATACTTAGATGCACACTATTGATCTTTAACTAGTAAATTGTCATAATATTAAAAGTTCATTAAGTGATTTCACAAGTCATTTTTTAAGTGAGGCAAGTTCCCCGTAACTTAACCACTCTAAGTACTTGAAGGACTACCAAACGCGGCCACGGGCCTCTAATGAAACATGATGCCGGCTGAGCTTTACCTGTTTATCCAGTTTTGAAAGCTCAAAGTCATGAAAAGTCATCAAAGTCCTGTAAGTCAGGGTAAGACGAAACAAAAATCTGTTAGACGAAGTAAAAAACATAGCAGGACAAGTCCTGGAATACAATCCAAGTAATTGAATTAAAGACAGACCTAATGAACCTGACCAGCAGATCAATTGAACAATTCCAGCCAACAAGACAAAATCTCAGAAGTTGAGAAACTAAAAGAATCAAACAAACTAACCAAAAAAACGATCATCGCTAAAACCCTTGAAGCTTTTAACTTTCAGGCCATATATGACTCATTTCAAAATACTTATTAACTCACGCAAAAACCTTGAAAGAGATGAATCTGCCACTAAAAGTAGATAAACTGGAGAAATATGACAAATGCATCAAGAAACTGAGAAGAGATAATTTAAGATAAATTTCCAAAAATAGGGCTATAAAAAGGTCACAACATTTTTTGACTCTGAAGTTCTGTTTTATAAACCGTCTACAACATCCAAAAAGTTTCGTTGGCCAGTAAATATAGTTAAACTCAGAGAATGACAAAAAAAAATCGAAAATTTGAAAACAATCGAAAATTTTAAATTGCAAGCTTTATTTAAAAACTTCCCTCAATTGCAAAATAAAAAAAATTGTAATCTATTTTATTTCCCCTATAAACTATGTAGTAACATACTAGCAAACGCTATAGCAGGTTCCCTGGCCACTGAATAAAAATTAAAAAAAATTGCAACTTTATCAAAAAATTGGTAAAAGATATTAAAATGTTGAATACCATTCCATGGCCAAAAAATATTTTCAGTAAACTGTTAGCAAACCCTAGATGAGGCTTCTTGCTCCCTGGGGCTGGAAAACTTGAATAGTGACAATAAATGTCAGAAAATTTGAAAAAAAAAACCAAGTTTGACTTTAAAAAATTGGTAAAATTCATGAAGTTAAAATGTTTAAAACCACTTCATTACCACTAGAAACTATGCAATAACCTATTATTAAACCCCAGAGGAGCTGTTTTGACATCAAAGTCTGAAAAAACTCAAAAAATGACAAATTTTCAAACAATTTGAAAAAATTAGTATAAATTACCTTGTTTATGTTTGGAGTAGCAATAGATAGAGCGCTTAAAGTGGCCGTAAGAAGCAATTACGTCTTGCAAAGGACCTTTATCAACTTTAATAAAGCTCAATTTCAGACTGGTCCAACAAAAAATCCTGAAAATCCGAAAAAGTGCTAAAAATTTCATCATTTTAGGCTCAAAAACTCCCGAAAATGACCTTTCAACCTTGAATTACGGCCTTCCTAGTAGCTTCACCACTCTGAGTACTTGAGGGACTACTAAACGCGGCCCTCTAATGAAACTTGATGCCGGCTGAGCTTTAACTGTTTATGCCGTTTTGAAAGTTCTAAGTCATGAAAACAGGTCTACTAAACTAGATCTAAACTAGATCTAGAAAGGACTATGAATGAAAACTAGATCTAGAAAGGACTATGAATGAATTGGAGAAGACTATTTCCAAAAACAAAATCAGATGAAAAAAAAACAGAAAAAAATGTCAAACTGCGGCATATTTACAAAAAACCACTAGCGAGCAATAGAAACGTAGTTCAAACAAAAACAATGCCTAGAATAAACTGTGACCGGGTTGGGAAAACCATTTAGAAAACCATTTTGTTCAAACACCGTTTTCTCACAATTTCACGCCACAAAACCACTCGCTTTTTTACTCGATTTCCTGTTTTGGCGTGACCAAAATCACTACTCCAATTTGACTTCAAAAATCATGAAAATGTGTGAATACATCTTAAAAAAAAGACAGCGCCCCAATACAATTCAAATTCTTTGAATTGTAAAAAAAAATTAGGAGCGCTATAATAGCAGCCTGGAAATGCTGACGCGGCTATTAATATTTAAAATTATGCGCTCAGTTGTCTTCCTATTGCTACCTTTCATAAACGAGGTAAATGCCGGTCCGTCAAAATTTACTAAAAACTGTTTACAGTTTCTTTCTCAATTAAGGAGGAACCGGAACAAAAACAAAAACTATCATCCTGAATCACAAGGAAAGGAACAAAATTTGCTCGATACCAATTAATATGTTCCTTAAAAGACGTTTTCATCTTTAAAAAAATAATCATCTGGCTAGTTCCCTTTAATTTGCCTGTCTGTTTTGCTTATTTCCGAGCCCTTCAGCTTTTGTTTCAGGCGTTTGAACTGACTTAATTTTTCAGTTTTTACAAAATCTGCACTGATTACCCGCTGATACATGAGCTTCCTTATCTTATCAGCTAAATGAAATTCTATTAAACTGAACCTTTTTTAAGCTACCATGAATGTCATTTTTTATTTTATCACCAAGCATGCTTGCCTGAAAAAACCAGTCATCAAAATGCACTAAACGCAAGAATCACGAGTTCTTAGCTCAAAACATAGCCGGTCGGATTAGCTGGGAAATAGACTTGCGTGCCGTATAATAGAGAGAACAGATACAGATCAAACTTAAAAATCGACGCCGCTTAAAAAGTTAAGTGGAATAACATTCAACGATAAATTAACAAAGCTGCTAAAATTCATTCCGCAGGTCTTTGTTAGGGACCTTTATTACACATATGAGTTCCTTTGACCTGAAATTAATTCAAATTAAACTCAAGTTTTGAATTGCAAAGTCATTTTTTTAGTAGAGGTAAGTCACACATGATCAAAATCTTATCATGCAAATGACCGGAAAACTTTTGTAAGGGAGTAAAAAATGACGTCCCACGCGCAAAAACCGTTAGTGGGAGGAAGAATCCATACATAAAATTTCACTTTTTCAGCTATGCTGTGTGAACAAATGTAAAACGAAAAAAGAGCGTCAGACAAACGAAACAAAAAACATAACCGGAAGAATTCCGGAAGCAACTCGCAGCGTCAGTACTTCACAAGGAAGCAATAAATACAGCTAGAACAACCACCTTTTGTCTTAAAACATTAACTCTTCAACTCATCAGACCTGATTTTTAAAAAATGATAAAACTTACACCAGTCACCAAGAAAAAAAATTGCGTACTGACACAGTGGGAGAAAGTTAAAATTAAACAATTACATGATTCATTTATAACAAAAACAACAAACATATGTAAAACATAAAAAATACTGGCCGAAAAACAACTGAAAAGTTGATACGGAGAAACTAATTATTATTGAAAATATTTAGTAACGTTGAATAGGTGCCAAAATATATAAAACCGTCAAATACCGATAGGCTCAAAAAACTGAGAGGGCAACAAATGATCGTCTACAAACTTAAGATACAAAACTGGAAAAGATAAAACTCAACTTTGCAACCCAAAAGACATTGCGAAAGCATAAGGCAGGTAAAATTCTTCCAAACTAAACTGGATTTTTCAAAAGTAAAACAATACTAAAAACACCAAACGTTTATCAGTGGAGTCATTGAAATTAATCCAAAAATAAGGTTTACCTCTCTTATTGAAGGTATCATAGACAAAAAGAGTTCAAACTTTAAAGAAGAGCAAGAAATAAAGTACAGAACAGAAAAAAAACATTAAATTTCAAAGGTTTAAAAAAACGTTAAAATCAAAACCAACTCCCCAATAATATTCGCAGAAAGTAATTATCAAACAAAATTTTTAAACCGCATTTCAGCAAATTCTCAGTGAGGTACTATGTTAAATGGAAACAATTACAAACAAAAGAAAAAAAGCTAAAACCATTATTTTAGGAACAACTGATAAAAAGAAAAAATCACATATTAGTAAAAGAAAATTTATTTAGAAAAAGGACAAACAAAAAATTGGAAAACCGCCAAAATCGGGAAAGCATGTGTACAATTCTGTAAAACAAAAAAACCTCACGTTATAAAGAGGCTTCGAAAGCATGAATTATCAAAAGTTAAGTTGCCATATGCACTGATTTGTTTTTTTAAAACTTGCTGTAAGATCCAGAAATGAAATTAAAAAAGCCAAAATTGAACATAAAAATTTGAGAAATATGTGCTCATATGGAATTTGAAACACATTATTAGACTCTCAAAAACACTGTGGTATCAATTGCAGAGGTGCACATATTAATACAGCTTCTATTGAAAATTATTTCTACAAAAAAACATACCCGGCAGATTGCCGGAAAATAGCCGCCGTTGATTCCAATAAGCATGATTGGGATTGAAAGAATAGAAGATATTGAAAAAAAAAGATTTTTGTACAAAAACATTTTTTAAGTCCGATTTATTTTGATGGCATTTCGTAGTTGAACATAACGTACTTCTGTTTCTCAGAGAGAGGCTACAGGGGCTACTATCAATACCAATAAGCATTAGAGATGGTAACTAACACTTATAGGAACGACGTTCAAATAGCGGGCATCTAAAATTGGGCTTTATGGGTTTAACCCGTTTCTACTTCTGACTTCAATTTTTTATACTGACTCTGTTCGTTTTGAATTGCTTTGCTGAGCAACTGATGTTCAAAATCACTTTTAGCAGAATGAGAGATGAGAGAAACTAGCCTAAAGAAGTCAAAAAGATATTACGCAAAATGTTGAAAAAGCGGCAAAATGAGGTAAAGCAAAACATTTTTTTATTCGACGAAGTAAAAAACATAGCAGGACAAGTCCTGACGCACAATTCAAAGAATTTTCATTGACTAAACAGAAAACTAGACCAAGAACGGACTATGAATGGATTGAGAAAACCATTTAGAAAAAAATCCGATCCAAAAAATTGAAAAAATTGTAAAAATCAAAGTGAAATTGCCGCATGTGAACAAAAACCACTAGCGAGAAAGCGAATTTTTGTTCAAACCCCGTTTTCTCACTCTACTTTAAATTTAGAGCGAAAAAATTTCACGCCGCAAAACCACTCGCTTTTTCGCTCCACTTCCTGTTTCGGCGTGACCAAAATCACTACTCCAATTTGACTTCAAAAATCATGAAAATGTGTGAACAGATCTTAAAAAAAAAAGACAGCGCCCCAATACAATTCAAATTCTTTGAATTGTAAAAAATAGGAGCGCTATAATAGCCGGCTGAGAAGATGAGGGCGGCTATTAATAAATTATAAGCAAAAAATTGGGCCAATTGGACTAAAAAAACGGCTGAAAATGGTTAGCTAAAAGCGGCATTCTGTCAAAAGACACTTTTCAAAGTCGAAAAGTCATTAGCTTAACGAACCGCATGATCAAAAGACTTCTCCCGCTCAGAAAAAAATAGTTCACACGGCCATTCAACTCTTTCGCTTTTAGGAAAAAACGCCGTCTGAACGAATAGTACTTCCGGTAAAAAAAAAACCTTAAGAAAACAAATATTCCTCTTCGAGTCGTAAAAAAACCAAGAGCACCGCAATATAGCTCCGCTCAGCTTACAGCTTCGCAGCTATACAAAGAGCAAAATTGTGAATAAACTTACCAATCTGTTTCTTAACTTTGGACATCTTTTTGGCTCTTTTCAACATCAGCTCAGCAGTGGCACTATTTTTGAAGCCCCTGAAACACACAGCTAATCAATACTCCCCGCTTACTTTCAGTATAAACAAATATTGAGTAGAAGAAAGGTAAGCCTTTGTATGAAGCCTCGGTTTCAGTCACGTTTTCGTCATTTCTGGAAAGAAATTTTTATAAAGGGCATTCAGTGCTACATTCAGCGAATTCGTACTTTTATCTAATTCGCATTTTTTCAGCGCATTATTTACTGTACTTATTGTAAATATTGTAACAAAATGCGAAATTGAGCAGCATTGCTTACCAATCTTGTGCAATTTTTGTTTGTCGAGCCGAAAATGAGTTGGCATTTTCTTCCTCTTCGATTTCATCGTACAAATCAATCTTGCTCACAGCATCATCGTTAGCAGCAACTTCATTCCCACTCATTGTCGAACCATGATACCGCATTCTTACGTCAATCAATCCTTCGCCAGTCCTTTGCTCTACACATTCCTCGGCCCTTGCAAGATCGATTGAAATGCTAGCCTTTAACTTTTCCCGCTCCGTTTCTAGAACCGTCGGTAGAGGCTGGCTCGCTATGGAGCTACTATCAATCCATTTTGAATTCCTTGAGCTATCTCTCCGATTAGAAGCGCTGAAACAGGGAACGTCTCACAGAATCACTTCGGCTAACATAAACACAACCGACTAAACGTCGGAAGAATTGCTCTTGAACGACTAGTGGGAGCTCTAATCAATTGCAGCCTGCTTCAGTCGGAGGGGGGGGGGGCTAAATGGGACTAAGAAGTTCTAAAGTGGGCTTCAAATAACCACATTAGAGGTTAACATATACCACTATTAAGATTTAAAGTAAAAAATGACAAGATTTTCGGCGCACTTTTTATTTGACATTTAGTATTAAATTGTCGCCAATTCAGTTCAGCTGCTTGAAATTGTGATTGAGAGAGAATTTTAGATCACGCGAAACGCAAAAATTCAAGGGCGTAAAAGTCACTCAAAAAGTCTAAATTGTCAAGCGAAAATTTTGCATAAAAAAGACACTAATGCAATAATTGCTATGAACTTCGTTCAAGAGCAATTAAAAAGATTGACCAAATACCCTTACGTCTTCACATCTTGGCCTTCGGGAGCGGCAGGGTCTTGATCAATGGTCCAATCGTCCAGGGAGAACTCCTGAAACAATTTCTACCCTGTCCCCATGACCATTTTTGCAACTAGGGATTGTTTTATTAAAAAGAACAACCACATAAGTTCCACGTAACCTACGCCCTGAACAGAAACGCATAATTTTGTAATCAAATAACATCCGGATCAGAAATATTATTGTCATCACATTTGAGATGATAATGGTATTCTCACCGTTTCCAAATAATTGAACTGCTCGAGATCAATTTCTTCATCCAATTCCAAATCTTCCTCCATCATCATCTGTCTGATCTCTTCGTCCACCTGTGCTTGGATTGATGATAGCTTTTTCCGCACCCAGAAACCTCGCCATATGGCCTGCAAAAGAGATCTTCACTTCGAAACGTACGCTTTATGGTTACTAGTTATTTCGATGACTTTTAATTTGAAACCAGCTCAAAAATTATAATTATTGTTCCAACATTTCGGTTGCATTTGTTCCAAAATGTTTGTAAGCATCCTAGAAAAGTATGAAAGGTACTGTGATGGTTTCAAAGAAACATCAAGAAACATCAAGAAGTTTTCTTTATTAAAGTTTCGAAGAACGAAAGAAGAACTTACCTGACGAACTTTATTGCTGTGTTGATAAATAATGGCCACAAAACTAAACTCAATTCTAATTTTGTTTTGGCGCTATCATTATCTTATTGACCTATCAATCATATGTCAGAAGCAAATTCTCCCACCAACAGAAACCTGATTTTAACATCCACCGACCTCCAACTAATGAACTCGATTGTACCCAAGCCATATATGATTCTCATGAAATGTTGATGAAAATAGAAAATCACCTCCGAGATTCGGTGTTAAGATCTATTCACATGCCAATCATGTAAAATATTTTTAGCTAATCTAAATTTTCTCTGTATATTTTCGCATAGATAACCACTATAAATACAAGCTAATTTTTGTATATTTTCAGTTCAAAATTTAATTTAAAATTCAACTTATTGAATTCTTTGACCCGTGTTATCGACCACGACAATGGTGTCCAGACCAGCTACAGACAGACAAATTTTGGATCTACAGAATGCAGAATCCGCTACTGCGTGGATTATGTCTTTTGTGGCGAAATGTCGCGCAGAGAAGAAAGAGGACAAGGTCAACAACGACGGTACTGTACAGGACCTACAGGTAACCAATCTATTCCTTAGTATGTGCGGGCAAGATGCAATTATTAAACTTAGGAGCCTAATAAGTCCTAGGAATTTGATAGACACTCCGTACAAAGACATCAGATTGGCGATTCAAAACTATATTTCTCCTAAAGAGAGAGTAGTAACGGCAGAAAGGGCTAAATTTCTGTCCGTTATACAAGGTGTAGGGGAGTCAGACGACGACTTCCTAGCACGTCTTAGAGAAGAAGCACGCTATTGTGACTTCGAAAAACTGAAAACAGCGGCCAACCCCGAAGAGGAGTTGGTAAAAATAACGTTTATCTCAGGTTTGAGGGACCCTGAAGCAAAACTTAGACTACTAGACGGTATTAAAGCAAAACCAGCAATGTCGGTTACTGAAATGACCGAGAGCTTACAGTTCAGAAGTCAAGCAATGGCTTTTGCAATTTCTTCATCAGGTAATAAGCCCTTTAATGTGAAAGAAGAAGTTGGGTTCAACTTCAAAAAGACCTTTCGAAAACCAAATGAAAAAATTACGGCTAATAAAAACAACAATATGTGCACTAGGTGTGGAGGCAAGCCACACTCTAGTAGACCCTGTCCAGCGCTAAGTAAAAAATGCAACACCTGTGAAAAGGTGCGACACTTCTCAAAAATGTGTCGAAGCAGACCCCAACCAAATTCAGGTAAGTACAGTAAACAGAATAACTTTTGCGAAGAAGAAAATGTTTCTTCAGAGCAAGCATCTCCAGCATCGGAGATGGGAATGTTTTATACTAAAGAACAAATCTTTAGCATGTCTGTGACATGGGAATATATCTCAATAAATAACTGCAAAGTAAAAATGCAGGTAGACACAGGTGCAGATAGCACAGTGATATCATCAAAAATATGGACTGAGCTTGGTAAACCTCAGTTGGATGGTAAGATAAGACATCTTGAAGCTTATGATGGTCATCAATTAACGCTTCTGAGATCACTTACTTGTGACGTTGAGTGGAACGGAAGCAGGCTCACTCAAAAACAACTTGCAGTTGTGCAGTCTGATAAAGAATTTGGACTACTTGGTAGAGACCTTCTACCCAAGCACGGCGTGAACAACATCACAGCCGAGCACCTACCTGCTGTGAAGGGTTACAAAGCTCATGTGAAGTTGATACCAGGAACACAGCCAATGTTCTGCAAAGCCAGAAAAATACCTCTACCTCTTCAAGACAAGGTCATAGAGAAGCTGGAACAAATGGTCAGACAAGGCATCCTTGAACCGGTACAGCCAGGAGGAGTCACTAATGCATCTCCAGTGGTGTGGCAGAGAAAGAAGAGTTGAGAACTGAGACTTTGCGTGGACTTGAAAGTGCAC
Source organism: Convolutriloba macropyga (assembly GCF_964194025.1). Taxonomy (NCBI): domain Eukaryota; kingdom Metazoa; phylum Xenacoelomorpha; order Acoela; family Convolutidae; genus Convolutriloba; species Convolutriloba macropyga. The sequence continues at coordinate 96,017 of NW_027452076.1, forward strand.
ATCAATGGCAAGGTCATGGATGAGGACTACCCAATACCGGACATGGAGACGATCTTCCACAACCTACATGGGGCCTCATACTTTGGCAAAATTGACCTCTCAGATGCCTACTATCAAATTGAACTTGACGAAGAAGCTAAAGATATATGCACAATCAACACATCTCAGAGACTGTTCAAGATGTATCGACTACCTCAGGGATTGAAAAAGTCTTTTTCAATCTTCCAGAATTGCATCGAATCAACACTCAAAGGAATTAAAGGCGTTGTGATCTTTCCAGACGATGTATTGGTGTATGGAACTACCAAGGGGCAGTTCGACAAGAGAATGCTTGCAGTCAAGAGTCGACTACACGAAGAGATCCCGAAGACAGCATCAGCGATAATCACAAGATGGGCAATAGCTCTAATGGGTTTCGACTATGAGTTGAGGTACACACCAGGAGAGCAGATACCCCATGCAGATGCTTTGAGCAGAATGGATTTTTGCGAAGACGAATCGGACAACGATCGAGTGTGCTTCGCAATCAATAACATCTACTTCGCCCACACTGATTTGGTGACCCAAGCAGAAATCAAAACTGAACTTGGAACAAACAGACTCTTCCAGGACATAATGAAACGAATCAAAAGCGGCAATTGGAAACAATGTTCAGAAGCAGAAAAAGGATTCGAACAACAGAAAGATGCACTTACTTTACATAATGGAATCATCTTCAGAAGTGTTGTTCCTTTCATTCCACCCAAACTACGACACTTGGTTCTGGCAAAAGCGCATGAGACACATCCTGGAAAGAATGCAACTGAGGCATCAGTCAGAATGATAGCATGGTGGCCTGGCATTACCCAAGACGTTCAACACTTTGTTAGTAAATGTAAGAATTGTCAATTGAACAGGCCTAGCCTGGGAAAAACTGTCTCTACGTGGCCAGCAGCCGACGTTTGGGAACGGCTCCGCATGGACTGGGGTTATGTTAAGGACCAAGGCAATATCTTAGTAATTGTTGACGCGGGTTTTGGTTGGATAGAAGCCTTCCCCGCGGGAAATAGAACATCAGAAACAGTTAATATATATCTTAGTCAAATCTTTGCAAGATTCGGAATACCAAAAACTTTAGTTTCTGATAACGGTCCTGAATTTGTAAGTGGTGACCTTAAACAGTGGTGTGAATCACTGGGAATTAAGAAAACAGTATCACCCGTCTATCATCCAAGAGCTAATGGACTAGCTGAAAAAGCAGTTCAGACAGTGAAGCGGGCACTTCAAGCGTGGAGTCCCAACCTTAATGTGTCATTTGGAGCATTCCTCCAAAGGGCACTGATGACACATCGCAACACTTCAAAGACGAGGAGCAAAACTCCAGTTGAACTCTTGTTGGGACGCAGAGTGAGACTACCAGCAATAGCAGATTTCGACTTGTGCGAACCCATTCTATTCAAGGCCAACGAAAACACAGACAGTTCCTGCTACCTTCATCATCAGGAAGGCCTTGAACACATCTTTCATACAGCCCGAAAACTCAGCACGGACTATTCTAGTGAGCGACAACCAAATTGCGAGACTAGACGAGGACAATGTGAAAACTTAACCAGCAGTGGAGGAGACCATATCTAAATCAGAACCACAACCTCAGAACACAGATGTGGGACCTTCACATCAAGATGAAGCTTCTGCAGCCACATCATCTGCAGAGCACCAAAAACCCGAAACCTCAGAGCCTTCACGAACATCAACAAGAAACAGAAAACAACCCGACAGATTTGGAGAACCTATACCCACAAACTTGCTTAAAAAAGGAGGAAGGACGTGAGGGTTTCAAAGAAACATCAAGAAACTTAGAAGTTTTCTTTATTAAAGTTTCAAAGAACGAAAGAAGAACTTACCTGACGAACTTTATTGCTGTGTTGATAAATAATGGCCACAAAACTAAACTCAATTCTAATTTTGTTTTGGCGCTATCATTATCTTATTGACCTATCAATCATATGTCAGAAGCAAATTCTCCCACCAACAGAAACCTGATTTTAACATCCACCGACCTCCAACTAATGAACTCGATTGTACCCAAGCCATATATGATTCTCATGAAATGTTGATGAAAATAGAAAATCACCTCCGAGATTCGGAGTTAAGATCTATTCACATGCCAATCATGTAAAATATTTTTAGCTAATCTAAATTTTCTCTGTATATTTTCGCATAGATAACCACTATAAATACAAGCTAATTTTTGTATATTTTCAGTTCAAAATTTAATTTAAAATTCAACTTATTGAATTCTTTGACCCGTGTTATCGACCACGACAGGTACCATACTAAAGCTCTGGAAAAGTACAAGCTAAAGACAATTTACTTTTTCCAGCATCACTTATGAAAAGAACAAGGATGAAAATCTTTCTTATGTACAACTACTTATTAAACCACGGCCAGCTATTATTCACGATTGATATCAAAAGTTACCTTGTAGACATTCTTCACCGGGTCAACACAAATTTCTTCATAGACAAACTAGTTCACTCTTACTTTATATGATTTCCCGGTTGTCATATTAGGAGCATATACGATTTCTGGTAATCTATCATACAAAAATTAATCGATTATTAAAATTGTATTATAATTTTATTAGTTAGTTAAAAATTATTTCAGATAGTTGAAAATTTTGTATTAGTCATAGGTCATATATTATTAAGTCATAGGTCATATACAGGTAAAATATTAAAGAAATTCATGTATAATGAAGTATGGAGGTCCTTGAGCAAAATATTAAAGAACACAGGTAAAATACAGGTAAAATATTAAAGAAATTCATGTATAATGAAGTATGAAGGTCCTTGAGTTAAGTTAAGTGTAGTCGAGCTTAGATGTTTTGATCTTTTCTTTGAATTTTGGGAAAAGGCCTATATAAGCATCCCAACTTTGCAAACACTAAATTGCATGGCAGGGTACGTTAACATCTCATGTCGACGCGGAATCATATAAGTGATCACATCATCATTGACAATTGAGAGAAGTTTTAGGAAAACAATATTTGATTTCATTCATTTCGGACAATGATTACATATGATTTCTGGGATCTTTTCAACAATCCCCCCCCCCTCTTTGCCAAACGGGAGCTATTCTTGAATAGAATTTAAGCGAACCATTTATTAACCAGGTCAGAGACGACTAATAACTTTCCACGTACCCGCAAACTATGTTAGACTGAATAGAACAAGGAGGCTCGCACATAATGTTCCGACTCCGCTCATATTTTTGACTTAAATGTCTACCAAAGGAGGAAGAGAAACAAAACTTTCAAAAACACACTTACTCTTCGAAAATAATTGGTTAATGAGTAATGTGTTTTAAGTGCAAACCAATTAAGAGATAGGTGGATAGACACTGCAGCATTGGAGAGCTAATGATACCTGCTAGTGATAAAAGTACAAGACAAGCAACAAAAAAACAAAACATCAACTCCCTTCTAACTCAAAATCTATTTTTTTTTAAAAAAAAACTCACTAATAAACTCAAAACGCATCATTTAAACTTAATTAAAAAAAAGCATCAATTAAAACCAAAACGTATACCTGAACTTCACTTCAAAGCAGATGTGACCTTTCCTCAATAGGACACTGTAACAAGTCAAGAAGAACAGAACAAAAAGAGGCAAAGTCAACCATCAGCTTCAGCTGTCCACTACAAATATTTAGAGTCCTATTAAACCGCTCTTATCATCAAAGCTAACGGCAACCGTCCTCAATGTAGTATGACACACAAAACAAAACTAAGAAACACAAAAATGGTTAAAACTTTTTCAAATATTTACCAATTAATCAAATCACAAAAGATTAATGGAAACAAAAAAACGGAGCCACAACACCAGTAATTGAAAACTACTTCAAAGATAAAGTATTCTCTTTAAAAAGAAGATGTATGCCGTACTTACATCAGAGACTATGTTGCACATTGTCAGAAATGATATTTAAAAAATCGCAGAAATTCGAACATTTAATGAGTTTCTCAAACCCACAATTTCATGGGAGGCCACAATTGTAACTCAAATTAGACTAAGTCTAAGGCAACAAATAAACAACGAGTGCAAACAGAACTCAAAATTTCAAACAATATTACAAAACACATTGTTGAAACCTTTAAATGCGTAAGATATTCTTGAACATTAATGATCTCTCTTTTCAAAGTGACTGCGGAAAAGCCAACAAAACAGACCACAAGCAACGACCAGTATCATGATTTTTTTTTGAAAAAATTCTGAAACGACATAGCGCCATAGCCATGAAACCATTAACTGCATCATAAACACAAACAGAAATTGTTTTTTGCTCTGCTAAAAGTTGACAGGAGATGTCCCTAATAAGGGTAAGATACAAGTTTGGAAAAGGAATAACAGAAAAGGGCAGAGTTCAAAAGGTCGATCAAACATTTCAGAACAAAAATTTCAGAGTTGTTAATAACATTAGCAATCAACCGAAATCATGAAACACGACTGTATAAGTCTCCAAAAGGCCACTGAGACCCTCCAATATCCAGAATGTGAGGTAGCACTGCCAGAAAGAAAGACAAGTACAGGCAAAACCTAAACTTCAATTATTTTGCAAGAAAACACTTTCTAGTTCGTTAAAACCATACGCTTCTCAGAAAAAAACATTTGTTGTTCATATGCGTTTTCTTTCAAATGTATTTTTACCTGTTATCAAAATGATGATCAGACCAGACAACAACAAAAAATTGCAAAATTGACAAATGACCAAAAGTCCAAAAAAATATTTAGAACACGTGGTATCGAACCAATGAAGCCAACATTTAAAGTGAATAAAAAATAACTTCTAGAAAGACTTTACTTTCACTTACTAGAAAGAATGTGCAATTTTGTACTAAGAGTAAGCAGCAGATTGGCAGAACTTCGAAATTTGAAAGTAAGCACCTTTCTTAAAACAATTACAATTATATTCAAATACATAAAAGCCATTAGGTGTGTCAACTGAGAGCAATATATAGGTTCAAGTATACTATTTAGGGAAAACCAACCGGATCTAATGTTACTCAGTCACGAGAATGAAATAAAAAAGAAAACAAATGCGGGCAAAACAACAAAAGGGCTCGAATTTACGAAAACACTTCCTAGAAAGCATAGAAACTATAACACTCTCTGAAAACATATATGATCATGGAGCTTCATTTTGACAACAAAGTGTGTGTAGTAGTTGAATTTAAATTGCAAATTTTTCTGGTCTGTAATAAACAAAAGAAACACAGAATTTTTATTCCAGAAATCTCTCTTAAAACATGGAAGTGGAACTGGCCTTCTTTTGATTTGATTCAGACGTCTTTCAGCCGTTTGAGTTACGTGAGTGCGGAAAATTCAAAAACTGGACCAAAAAAGCATTGGGGCAATTTTTGATGAAAAAAAATCTAAATTGTAAAAAAATTCAATTTTCAAGCTAAAATTGTCGGATCAAGAGAGTAAGAAACCCTCATCGCGGTCCTTAGGTGAAACCAATAGCGCTATTGTTAACAATATTAACAAAGTTTAGCTAAATTAACGAAAAACTGAGGCAAAAAATTGCCTAGAATGTGAACAAAAACAACGGATATCAATCGAATGTTCAACAATCTTTGAACCTCGCTAACTGCCTGGAAAAAACGAAATTCAAAAAAATCACTTCAGTTCCATGCTCTACGACGAACAGGCTTTCTGATACCAAACACAATTCTCTACAAAGAATATATCGATCAATGAAAATTTATATAGATGAACAAAAAACCATTTGAGTATATATCCCCCCTCCCTAAAGTGGGTCGTGGGAACAATAAAAGACGCCATGCCAGCCAAATTGGAATACATACTGAAAAACTTTTCCGACTGGCGCGCTTCGCAGCAGTAACGTCCCTCGATTTCCGGATTACATCCCACAGTGCATGAGAGGCATGGCCGTGAACAGCGGTCCGCAATTGCGCTTAAACTGATATTCGTCTATCTAAACCACAGGCCAAGTAGTATTGTGATAAAGTTTAGCACAGAAGGCGCGGCGATTCTCTAATAGATACCAAATGGGGCAATTGTTGAAAATATCCGATTTCTTTGAAGTGATACAAGGATGATATACGATATCTTAAAAGTCATACAAGGATCGTACAATGAGATACCTTATGATTTGTATGACACCATATATAATCCTTGAAAGACAAAGAAATTGCGACCCGGACAGCCGAGATATTCTAATGTCAACCGAGAAATGACTATTGCGAAATAGACTTACAGTGCAATATAAATAGCGACAGATACAAAATTGCAGAGATGGAGCTGACAATGCAACTTATCAAACCCATTTTAAAGCCAAAATTTAAAGTGAATAAAAAATAACTTATAGAAAGACTTTACTTGCACTCACTAGAAGGAATGTGCAATTTGTACTAAGAGTAAGCAGCAGATTGGCAGAACTTCGAAATTTGAAAGTAAGCACCTTTCTTAAAACAATTACAATTATATTCAAATACATAAAAGCCATTAGGTGTGCCAACTGAGAGCAATATATAGGTTCAAGTATACTATTTAGGGAAACCAACTGGATCTAATGTTACTCAGTCACGAGAATGAAAAAAAAGAAAACAAATGCGGGCAAAACAACAAAAGGACTCGAATTTACGAAAACACATCCTAGAGAGCATAGAAACTATAACACTCTCTCTGAAAACATATGATCATGGAGCTTCATTTTGACAACAAAGTGTGTGTAGTAGTTGAATTTAAATTGCAAATTTTTCTGGTCTGTAATAAAAAAAGAAACACAGAATTTTTATTCCAGAAATCTCTCTGAAAACATGGAAGTGGAACTGGCCTTCCTTTGATTTGATTCAGACGTCTTTCAGCCGTTTGAGTTACGTAAGTGCGGAAAATTCAAAAACTGGACCAAAAAAGCATTGGGGCCATTTTTGATTTAAAAAAAAGCTAAATTGTAAAAATAATCAATTTTCAAGCTACAATTGTCGGATCAAGAGAGTAAGAAACCCTCCTCGCGGTCCTTAGGTGAAACCAATAGCGCTATTGTTAACAATATTAACAAATTTTAGCTAAATTAACGAAAAACTGAGGCAAAAAATTGCCTAGAATGTGAACAAAAACAACGGATATCAATCGAATGTTCAACAATCTTTGAACCTCGCTAACTGCCTGGAAAAAACGAAATTCAAAAAAATCACTTCAGTTCCATGCTCTACGACGAACAGGCTTTCTGATACCAAACACAATTCTCTACAAAGAATATATCGATCAATGAAAATTTATATAGATGAAAAAAAACCATTTGAGTATATATCCCCCCTCCCTAAAGTGGGTCGTGGGAACAATAAAAAGACGCCATGCCAGCCAAATTGGATTACATACTGAAAAACTTTTCCGACTGGCGCGCTTCGCAGCAGTAACGTCCCGCGATTTCCGGATTACATCCCACAGTGCATGAGAGGCATGGCCGTGAACAGCGGTCCGCAATTGCGCTTAAACTGATATTCGTCCATCTAAACCACAGGCCAAGTAGTATTGTGATAAAGTTTAGCACAGAAGGCGCGGCGATTCTCTAATAGATACCAAATGGGGCAATTGTTGAAAATATCCGATTTCATTGAAGTGATACAAGGATGATATACGATATCTTAGAAGTCATACAAAGATCGTACAATGAGATACGTTATGATTTGTATGACACCATATATAATCCTTGAAAGACAAAGAAATTGCGACCCGGACAGCCGAGATATTCTAATGTCAACCGAGAAATGACTATTGCGAAATAGACTTACAGTGCAAAATAGATAGCGACAGATACAAAATTGCAGAGATGGAGCTGAGAATGCAACTTATCAAACCCATTTTAAAGCCAAAATTTAAAGTGAATAAAAAATAACTTATAGAAAGACTTTACTTGCACTCACTAGAAGGAATGTGCAATTTGTACTAAGAGTAAGCAGCAGATTGGCAGAACTTCGAAATTTGAAAGTAAGCACCTTTCTTAAAACAATTACAATTATATTCAAATACATAAAAGCCATTAGGTGTGCCAACTGAGAGCAATATATAGGTTCAAGTATACTATTTAGGGAAACCAACTGGATCTAATGTTACTCAGTCACGAGAATGAAAAAAAAGAAAACAAATGCGGGCAAAACAACAAAAGGACTCGAATTTACGAAAACACATCCTAGAGAGCATAGAAACTATAACACTCTCTCTGAAAACATATGATCATGGAGCTTCATTTTGACAACAAAGTGTGTGTAGTAGTTGAATTTAAATTGCAAATTTTTCTGGTCTGTAATAAAAAAAAGAAACACAGAATTTTTATTCCAGAAATCTCTCTGAAAACATGGAAGTGGAACTGGCCTTCCTTTGATTTGATTCAGACGTCTTTCAGCCGTTTGAGTTACGTAAGTGCGGAAAATTCAAAAACTGGACCAAAAAAGCATTGGGGCCATTTTTGATTTAAAAAAAAGCTAAATTGTAAAAATAATCAATTTTCAAGCTACAATTGTCGGATCAAGAGAGTAAGAAACCCTCCTCGCGGTCCTTAGGTGAAACCAATAGCGCTATTGTTAACAATATTAACAAATTTTAGCTAAATTAACGAAAAACTGAGGAAAAAAATTGCCTAGAATGTGAACAAAAACAACGGATATCAATCGAATGTTCGACAATCTTTGAACCTCGCTAACTGCCTGGAAAAAACGAAATTCAAAAAAAATCACTTCAGTTCCATACTCTACGATGTACGGGCTTACTGATACCAAACAAAATTCTCTACAAGAATATATCGATCAATGAAAATTTACATAGATGAACAAAAAACCATTTGAGTATATATTCCCCCCTCCCTAAAGTGGGTCGTGGGAACAATAAAAGACGCCATGCCAGCCAAATTGGAATACATACTGAAAAACTTTTCCGACTGGCGCGCTTCGCAGCAGTAACGTCCCGCGATTTCCGGATTACATCCCACAGTGCATGAGAGGCATGGCCGTGAACAGCGGTCCGCAATTGCGCTTAAACTGATATTCGTCTATCTAAACCACAGGCCAAGTAGTATTGTGATAAAGTTTAGCACAGAAGGCGCGGCGATTCTCTAATAGATACCAAATGGGGCAATTGTTGAAAAGATCCGATTTCTTTGAAGTGATACAAGGATGATATACGATATCTTAGAAGTCATACAAGGATCGTACAATGAAATACGTTATGATTTGTATGACACAATATATAATCCTTGAATGACAAAAAAAATGCGACCCGGACAGCCGAGATATTCTAATGTCAACCGAGAAATGACTATTGCGAAATAGACTTACAGTGCAATATAAATAGCGACAGATACAAAATTGCAGAGATGGAGCTGACAATGCAACTTATCATACCCATTTTAAAATTATAACAGCCTTTATTATCTATACGTCCTTTATTGATTTAGAGTAATCAAATGATTTTAATATAAGTGCTCGCTGCGAATTAGTGTAAAAATGACATCACACCAATGAAAGTGTACGTAACCTACTATCGTTGGACGAATGAGAGCAATTTAGATCACGCCAGAACTCACAATGCACAAGTTGTGGGCCAAATTGAGGACAGGAGCACAAGTGGGTAAAGCGGTCTTCTAAAAAACCTAAATTGCCCCCATACTGTGAAGTTCTGTGGCGTGAGGTTTGGAGGTTTAAAACTAAAAAGTGCCCTTCATGACATAAGTTACGTCTCCGCTGCAGTTTTGGTAAATCGCATACTTAGATATTAAGACTTTCAGAGAACTGCTCTATGACTTGACGCCCTCCGTCTTTACCAGTTTATTCCGTTTTTCAAGAAAAATGCCACGAAAGAAATTTGTCGTTCGAGAAAAAATTGTTCGCAAAAAATTCTCATAAAGACCAACAGGACTAAAACAATTCTACATTAAAAGATGAACAAGATTGCTGGCTCTCTGGGTGAAAAAATTGAAAACGAAAAATGCCCTTAGACAACGAAACAAAAATTGAAAATCAACATAGCCGCAATACATTTATGCTTCTTACAATTTAGTAACCATAACAAGTGTTTCTTGATATACTTTTGCATTCTGAAAACATGATCTTCATAAATTCATCTTTTTTTGCGTCTAAGACAAATTTTGCAAAAGCATTCAGAAAGATTCAACGCAGTTTTCACAAGTCTTGTATAACCCAGAAGCAAAACCAGAAATTACACTAAAACATTCAATCGAATAACTAACTCAACTCTAACAAACATACCTGTATTCGCGAGGCAGCTTGCTCATTGGAATCTTTGACAGCACTCTTCCACGCATTCCTCACAAATTCAACGGTCTCATTCGGAACAGAGGGAACCTTGATCTCCTGTATCCTTCTAGAACTTTCTCGATTCTCATCACTCCTTCGAGCCGAGTTTGACCCTTCACCTGTTTTGGACCTTGCCTTTGCAGAAGACTTTGGTCGACTTGGAGGTCTCACGTATTTCTCTTGTTTCTCTTCAGCGCCAATATCAGGAAGTGCGTTCACTTTAACCCTATTTTGGTTAATTAAAGAATCGACAGAAACAAAAGTTTGAGCAACGTGCGTTTCTCCGTACTCGTGTTCTTCGCGGAGTTTAACTGACATCTCAAAATGCAAATCTAGCAAAGCTGTTTTTGTTGCAATGTACTCTAAAACAGCAGTGTTTTCGGTCCCATTTACGGGGTGCAATAGTTTAATAGCTGACTCCATCGACTCCAGCAGCTGCAACTGTGACAGACAGACAGACTGAAATTGGGGCGTTTTTTTAGTTTCTGGTGAGACTGTGTTTCGTCGCAGCTCCTCCTCATTGAATTGAATTAAGGACAGAAGTTCACTTCGAATCTTTGACCTAAAATTTCAGTGGTATTTGAAGCTAAAACGTGCATAATGACTCATTTTCCAAACCTAATTATATTATTGTGACCGATGCGATTGGGCTTGGGCTAACAGTTGAAGAACGGGATTCGCACAATTCAACAATTATTTCCAAATAGGGGGTTAGTGGTTACGTACAAGGTATCTTTGTCAACCACTAGTGGGTTGTCTTTGGCATTGAGAATTCTGATTCTGCCGAGAGATCCAAGGGACTCAATCAGAGACTCAGCCGTGTTGATTTCATTGCAACTACAGTCCATCACCTCCAAATTAATTGTAGTCTTCAAGCTTGGCAGCGAGTCAAGACTAAAACCCGTAAACGGTCATAATCGATTAGAATAACAATTTTTTCGGAATAAAACTAATAGAAACAAACGTTTTGGAGTCGCTTACTTCAATTGCATCAAGATGGATACACAATACGAAACCTCGAAAGTATACCCCGAAAACGTGAGACATCAGATTGATAGGCCCTTTTCCACGAGCAATTGAAACCTACTTAAACCAAATTGTAAGGAGACTGAAAAATTATACACAACTTTATATTCGTCGCACTTCAAGATGGGAATTCCATACAATTAAAAGAAGGATTCACTTTGCCAAAATACGTGAAACTTTTGGAAGCCCGCCAAACAATGGACAATTGAACCTCATTAAGTGATTAAGATCAGCAAAAATTGATTTCCAAATTGAATTTCATTAAATATTATAAAGTCCCCCCCCCCCCCCCCCCCCAGCAGTCTACTCGTAAATGATTCGCAAAATACGCTCAGCTTAATCCATGATAAATTCATAAAACGCGTCGCATAATTTACACGAAATACTTTTTACTGACTACTTTTACGGAAAACTTGGCAGAATTTGTACTATGTGATTCCCTTGCCAAACAGTACAATAGGTGCAAACATAAACCGACTAACGTCGGATGAATTGCTCTCAAACGATTGGCGAGGCGAAGAATTTGGAAAGGGCCACAGGCTAGAGAAACTTTTATGGTGCAAAAACTTCTAATTTGGGAGGGGTTCGAACCCTCTCCCTCTTCCATGAAAGTTAAGGACTTTACCCAATGCACTATATGTCCTACGACGTTAGGCTATCACAATCGGTTTTTATTTTAGACTTAATTTCTGAATGTACTCGATTCTAATTACTCAAAAAAGTACTAACAATACCAACTAACGTCGGGCGAATTGCTCTCAAACCACCGGCGAGCGGTTGGCTTCGTCAGTAGCCAACTCAAGTTAGTGAGGCTAGCTTCAGCTTGATTGAAGGGGCGTAGCGGGTTGTACACCGGGGCGGGGGATTGATGGTGGCACGGTGGGTGGGGTCTTTGTGTGGGGCTACGTTCTTACGGTCTGAACAATGTGCGGGGGTGGAGATAGGGGGCAGGGTGAAGTGTGGGGGTGGTGTGGGAAAGGGATGAAGTGGGTGGGAGGGTTGGGGTATGGGGGCCAAACACTAAGAACCGCTCTTCACACCATGAGCTTACGTCTCCAAAACGGTTTCTGTGAATCACATAATTGGAAACCAGTGAGCTGAGAGGCTCTAAGAGATCTTTAAGCCCTCTGAGCGCTACCTGTTTATCCCATTTTTGAGGACGAAAAGTCAAATGGTTCAGACAGAAAACCCGTCAAGTGACAAATTGCATAAAAAAGACCACCTGACTAATACAAGAAAACGGCCAAATATTATAACGGCCAAATATAACGGCCAAATATAAGAAAAGGGACAAACATAAAAAATAACACGTTTAAAATAGCTGCTCCACACTTCGTTCAAGAGAAATTAAATAAGCGAGCTTTATGAGTTTGTCTTTTCTTTTTTTTTAAATTTATAGATCACTCTTTTTGGCCTATACCGGTGTCCCCTTTTTCACCACTACTCTTTTAGCTCCCTATTTTTTTACCTTAAACTTAACAGCCCAATTTTCGATCAAAGGGATTAAATTAAAAAAGCTGTCTCGTCCCTACTTCGATTTTAAACACACGCAAGCTGTTTAACGACTCACTTCTGAAGTTCAGCAGTTTTGTGTTATTAAATCCTTTAATCTTTTGAATTGATAATTTTTCATTTGTACGTCGAAGTAGATAAGAGATTTCGGTATTAAACATATTTCGGGGTGAACAAATGGCAGGATTAAATGACTGAGGGGTAACTATAAACGGTTTTAAGTTAAAGGGGTTTAAATAAACCGGGGTGAAAAGAAAGCGAACAGCTTATACCATATATCAAAACTCCATATTGTATTTTTTAAAAGCAAACCAAAAAGCGATTGGTTTAAATTTTTTTCACAGAAAGAAAGCCGTGACTGACTTTTGCGTTCGAAAAAGTTCATTTGACTGAAAACTTCTTTATTGTGTGCTTTGAAATTAACTCTTTGATCGATGAAACCAAGTATAAAATCAATGTGGTAATTGTCAATTTTTATGTCCCAAACTATGTCATTCCTAAAAACAATTACCCCAAATTTTTACAATTCCAACTTTATTCATCCTGCAGCACTTTCTCTAGTTTTCTAGATTATTTTATCACTTCTGTAATTTTAACCGAGAACAGAATCACAACTGAATGGACCAAGGAAAAGTCACTTACAGTTACCATTGCTGCCTTTGAGAAAATATGTGTCGAGAAAAATGAACCTATTAAAAAACTTTGCAGAGAACAAACATAGCCCGCATATTGCCGGAATAGCTGCGAAATAGACTTCGGTGCCGTATTATAGATAAAAACAGATACACATCTAAAATTAAAAACAACACCGCTCAAAAAGCTATGTAGAAAAACATTCAGCGATGAATTAATAAAGCTTTTTCAAATTCATTCCGCATTAGGGACATTTATTACATACTTGAGTCCCTTTGACCATAAACTAATTCAAACTAAACTTGATTTTTGAAGTGCAAAAGCAGTTTTATTGAGTGAGCTAAGTCACGTAGGTTCAAAATCTAATAACGTAAATGAAATAAAAATTTCTGCTAGAGAGTGAGAAAAGACGTCACGTGCGCAAAAGCTGTTAGTGAGAATAATTAGTCATTCAGAAAATTTTGAATTTTTTCAGTTTTGCTGTGTGGACAAATGTTGAAGGAAAAAAAGAGCGTCAGGCAACGAAACAAAATAAAATAGCCAAAAGAACTCCTAAAATTACTCGAAGTAGAAAATTGACCATCCTCACTTACCTAATTGACCATCCCCACTTACCAGCCCACTCTGCCTAATTTTACTAAGCACCTTAGAAAACAGAAAATAGGAAAACTAACTAAACTGATACAGCATCTGGAAAAAATTAATTATAGATGGACCTAAAATACGATTGGTAAAAACCCTCTAGCACAGGTAGCTTGGAACAATAAAATATCAATTGACAGACATAATCATGAAATGGGTTCATAAAGAGAAACTCGAGGAAAGGGAAAAGAGATGACGACCGATAAGTAAAATTCTCTAAAACTCTCTAGAAATGCTAAATAAAATTGCCAAACCATTACATCGTGTTGATTAAAGCATCTTGTACATGTCAGCCACACATTATTTGACTTAAAAGTGATATACAACAAAATAAAAAAACAGACCTAGAAAAACATTAGAAAATTTGGATATTTTCCGTTTGAGCCACGCAGTACGTTTTAACCCCCCCCCCCCCCAGTTACAGAGCCCGCGTCACTAAATGGTAAATCATTATGAAAAAATATAGCACGTGCGTCGGGGGGTCGAAAAAAATATGCACCCACAAAGCTGGGAAGCACAAACGGAAAAGATTTTACTTAAACAAAATTCGAATTGGCGTTCAAAATATTAGCTTTGAAGATTCTTCACAGCCAATATTCGGCGCAAACTTTTTATAAAATTTTCTACTAGATCAGTCACTCATACAAAACGCAGGAGAGAAATACCAAAAAGACTATTGGAAACTGCCGAGAAAAAAATTGTAATTTATTTCAGTGAAAAGTGCCATGTCTAGACTTGAAAAGTCCCCTCATAGTAACAACGCCTATAAAATAATTATTCATTAAGAATTGACCTAGAAAAACTACAGCGAAAAGCCTAGGATCAGAAGAAATAGGCAAAAACCATAAATAGCAAAAAATAAATCGGCAAAAGTTGCTCAGTTTTAGCCAATTTTCTTCAAAAATATTTGAAAAAAATCAATCAAACTCAAAAAACACCAACAACTAATATGAGCCACACAACAGACGCAAATGCAATAAGAAAGAGGAAAAAATGGCCAGAAAAGCTTAAAACAGTGCAAACTTGACTCTGTAACTGTAGTATTAGCTTCAGATGTTCAAAAATGATTCCAAACTCACTACCACTGGTTTAAATAATTATGAGAAACATTATTGATAGAAAATTTTGGAGTCTGCCAAAAAAGGCGCCGACGCACGTGATCAATAAATTTCGCTCGCTTAGAAAGAAAATTTCAAACGTACGTTTTCTCTCTCTCTCAGAAAATGATATAAACAAAAACCTCTTTCTTCTCTCTCCTATTCAATTCATTCAGCCGCTTGAGATAAATACAGATTTTTCACATGCGGCTTTGACTTTTGAATCCTGTTTTAAAATCACTCCAAAATATTATCGATCAAGAAATAAGTGCATATATTTAGCAATCATAGCTGAAAAACTTTACACAATTTTCCTTCTTTCTAACGAAAAACGAAAATAAAAGTGAAATAGAAGTGAAAAAACATTACAGAGATTAGAGAAATTAAAATACTTTGCAAAAACTGTCAAAACATTACATTATTTCAAAAATATATAATTTTAATAAAGAACGAAATTTCCTTGAATCTCAAATACTAAACATAAAAAAAACAAATGACTGTTTAATAGCGCGAAGTTAAAACACTTGCTGTAAACAAAAAGACGTTTCCTACCAACTAAAAACAAAAAAGCAATATTCGACAAACATTGCAAAAAACGGATTAGTAGGTGTACAATTTTACAAAACAAACTCCTCACGCTCAAAAGAGTAGAGTTGTTCAAAACACGCATTGCCAAACGAACATTGCCATATACTTTGATTTCTCACAATAAAATTCACTCAAATATCCAAAAAAACCTAAATGGAAAAAAATCAAAAAATCAACTATAAAACAGAAATATCTGCAAATTAAAACAATTATTAAGGATTAAAAAGAATTATTAGGATCTCGAGTATCAATTTCTCCAAGTCACAAGTTAATGCATCACCGATCAAAAACTATTTTTACAAAAAAACCAAATTACAACTTTGAGCCAAAATTGAGTCAAATGGACAAAAAAACGTCTTATTACGGTTATCTATATTCGCCATACTATCAAAAATATTTTTAAAAGTTAAAAAGTCATTCAATGAACGCAGCGCAAGATCAAAAAACTTCTCTGGGCTAGCAAAAATCTGTTCAGCATGACGGCCTTTCTCACTTTTGCTTTCAGGTCAAGATGTCGCATGACTTCCTGTAAAAAAGAACATAGCCGGCAGATTGCAGGAAAATAGCCGCGATAGACGCTTGTGGCGTTACACGAATTGCAACAACTAAAGAAATAAAATAGACAGATCGACCACCAGTCCTTTAATAGACCACTAGACTTTTCGGGTTAGCTTCGGACTGTCATTTTTTGAGACACATAAGCTCTATAAGTAGAAAGCCCTAATAGGGCTTTTATCAATTAGGATCTTTTCTGTTTGTGCCTCCTCAGCTTAGTGGGCGCATATTATTTGCAACCCCCCCCCCCCCCCCCAATGCACGTGCAATATTTGGAAGGGGGCACAAACGGAAAAGATCCCAAAATTAATATTCGAAATCAAAAACTCAAGACTCTAACATTCAAGAATTAGGGCATATGTCTGGCACTACTTAGATGCACACTACTGATCTTTAATAAGTAAATGTTCATAAAAATTAAAGTTTCATAAGTGAGCTCAGAAGTTATTTTTTTGAGCGAGGTAAGTCACTGAAAAAGTCAATTCCTAGAAGTCACGGTAAGACAATACAAAAATCTGTTAGACGAAGTAAAAAAACATAGAAGGACAAGTTCTGAAATACAATCCAAGGAATTGAATGAAAAACAGGCCTAATGTACCTGACCAGCAGATCAATTGAACAATTCCAGCCAAAAAGACGAAATCTCGAAAGTTGAGAAACTAAAAGAATCAAACTAAACAAAAAAACAACAATTCCTAAAACTCTTGAAGCTTTTAACCTGAAGGCTATTTATGATACAATGCAAAATAGTCATCAACTCACGCAAAAGACTTGAAAGAGATTAATTTGATACTAAAGGTAGATAATCTCGAAAAAAAAACGACGAATGCTTCAAAAAGAAATGTGAAAAATGCTTCAAATGAAAAGAAAAAATTTAAAGATATTTTTCGAAAATGTGTCTGAAAAAGGCTCAAATTCATTTTTTCTCTGATCAGTTCTGTCTTGTAACTCATCTGCAACATTTAAAAAGTTTCGTTGGCCAATAAAGATAGTTAAACTCATAAAATGACAAAAAAAATTCAAAAAATTTGAAAACAATCAAAAAAACTAAAATTGCAAGCTTTATTTAAACAATTACTTATATGTGAAATCTAAAAATACAGAAAACTATTTTGTTGCAACTAGAAACGCTCTAGCAAACTCAATAGCAGCAAACCCCTGGCCACTGAGGAAGAAGACTAAAACTTCAGGAAGTCAAAGAAAAAATTACAATTTGAAAATTGCTAAAATTCGTAATATTAAAATCTTGAAACACGTCCCCATTACCACTAGAAACTATGCAGTAGCCTATTATTAAAACCTAAAGGAAATGTTTTGGCTGTCCAGGTTGGAGAAAAATAAAAATTGACAATTTTAAAAAATTTGAAAAAATTGGCTTATGCCATGGCCAATAAAAATTTTGCAGTAAACTATTAGCAAATCCTAGACGAGATTTCTTGCCCCCTGGAGCTGGAAAACTTGAATAATGGCAATTAATGTCAGATAATTGGAAAAAATTGCAAAAAATTGGTAAAATTTGTGAAGTTGAAAACCATTCCATTACAACTAGAAACTATAAAATAACCTATTATTGTGACACCAAGAGCTGAAACAACAAAAATATTCAAAAAACTTGAGAATAAATTACCGTGTTTATGTTTGGTGTAGCAATACATATAGCTCTTAAAATGGCCATAAAAAGTAATTACGTCTTGCAAAAGACCTTTACCAACTTTTACAAACCTCAATTTCAGACTGGCCCAAAAAATCCGAAAAAAAGAAGGAAAAATTACAACATTTTGGGCTCAAAAACTTCTGAAAATGACCTGTTAACCTTGAATTACGGCCTTCCCAGTAGCTTCACCACTCTAAGCACTTGAAGAACTACTAAACGCGGCTAAGGGCCTCTAATGAAACTTGATGCCCGCTGAGCTTTACCTGTTTATTCCGTTTTGAAATCTCAAAGTCATGAAAAAAGGTGTAAAAACATCTTACAAAATTAAAAAAACATAGCCGGAAGAATTCCGGAAACGACTCGAAAGAAAAAACGAACGCCCCTAACAAACATAAAACTTATTCTACTGATTGACCACAATAACTAACATAAAGCTTATCCTTCTGAATAACACTTATCACTTTAAAACAAAAAAAAAAGAACAATGAAAAAATAACTGACCAGAAAGACGATGAAGCACGTGATAAAAATTTTACATTGAGTTGCAAGTTTAAAAACAACTTTTGGCGAAGACACATGCAATAGGTTTAGTTTAATTTTGTTGAATCACTGCTATTTGAGACAAAAACCGAACACAAATTCAAGTAGAAGGTAAAAGAAAGGAAATGAAAAACAAAACCAAAAATATGTTGTAAAAAAACAAAAAAATGGGCCACAAATAATGAATCAAATACCATTATGCTGATTTCAAATCATTATTTCAAAAAACTATAATACTACATCTGGTCAAGTGTCCACCAATCCAAATCATTGTCTATTTATCTGAGTAAAAACGAAGAACGAAAAAAATAGAAAAAAATTTAGTGATTAAGAAAAGTTAGTGATATTTGTCATTGAAAAGTGCACTAAATATATTTCAACAAAACTTCTAGAAAAGCTCCTATCAAAAGCTAGAACACTAAAAACTAGCAAAAACAAGACAATCAACAGAATTCAGCAAAAATTCCAAAAAAAAACACCAAAATTCGCGGAACTCTTCATAAAAGTTACTCAATTATCTTTAACAAAATGATTCAAAACTGAAATCAAAATCATCAACACGCATCAGAGACAACTAATTTGGATTATAGGCATCCCCAAATGCTATAAAAAATTGAAGAACACAAAGGGCATTTTAAAAAAAATTGAAAAAAAAATCATAGAAAAAATTGAGCTTTTTTTTTAATTTCACGGGAGCACATAGACCCAAAAAACGTTAATTGGAGCGAATTAGTACTGGAAGACTACAAAAAAAGCAAAAAATTAAGGAAAATAATTCAAAATTTTTCAGTTTTTTGTCATTTTTCTAAACAAAAAAATCGTTTCAAACCTAAGAAAATGTAATCACTTGGTATCTAAAAACTCAGTAACTAACATGCGTCTATTCAAAGCCATTACAAAGCATTTTAACAAAACAAAACGCAAAAAATTGCTAAAATTCGCCTAAAATTCAGCAAAATAGCTGAAAAACCAGCAAAATGGTATAAAAATCTTATTAATGACCAGAAACTTACAAACCACTATTAAAACAACCCTAAGCATCACACAATATCATAATCAGACTTCTAAACCAAAAAAATAACAAAAAAACGATTTTAAAAAGCCGCATGTGAACAAAAAAATTTCGCTCGCTTAGAGAAAATTTTTTCACACACCAATTTATCGCTCTCTCAAAAACAGCGGTATGAACAAAAACCACTCTCTTTTCGCTCCACTCTTCAATTTTGTTCAGCACAAAAACCACTCCAAATTTTTTCACGCGTTTCATTTCCCGCTTTAAAAATCACTCCAATAAAACTGATTAAAAAAAGGACTTCTCCAATACTCCTCTTCGAATCGTAAAAAAGACAGAGCACCAATACAATCCAATTCTTGGATTGTAAAAAAAAATTTAGGAGCGCTATAATAGCCGCCTAGAATTGAGGACGCGGCTATTAAAAAGACCGATAGAAAACCAATACTCTTCGAGGCGTAAAACTCAGCATACAGCTATAAGAAAATGATTCAAATTTCAACAAAAAGTTCTACGAAGTTAAAAAGTTCTACGAAGAAGTCTCAAACTTCAAAATAAACCGTCAAAAACAGACAAAACCGACTAACGTCCGAAGAACTGCACTCGAACAACCAACGAGAGTCAATTTTATTGCTGCCTTCCTCCGTCCCGATTGGGGTGACTGGCTGAGAGGGCGGATTAGTTTACTCTCGCTTTTCAAATGACGTTATTATAGGTTATTATTGAGCATTATTGTTATTAACTTTAACAATTGAGACATTTCGGTGCATTTGTCGTCTGACTATAATTAAGAAACTGCTGCGAATTGAGTTCAACTGCTGACAGTTGTGAATGACAAAACAATTTAGATAAAGCAAAACTCAAAAAAAATCTCGAAAAATTAAAAACGACCAGGCCAGAATTTTGCATAAAAATTACAATAATTCTTCGAGCTCCATGCGAGAGCAATTAAAACCGGGAGGATTAAAAAAACTGGGAAGTTGCATTTACCTTTTAGAACTGCAACATAAAACATAAATCAATTAACGTCGGAAAAATTGCTCACTAACGACAGGCGGGGTAATTTAATTCCGGGGGCTGTAGCAAAGAAAAACTTTTTGTGTGTGCAAAAAATTATTCATTATTGCAACGCTCTTTATGGGTGCAAAAAAAACTTTTAGTCAATATTGCAACGCAGCCTTAATTTCTCAATACGAGCAAATCAGATCAAGCAAAAAATCGAGCAGTCAAGCGTAAAAGAGTCACTCAAGAAACGGTCAAGCGAAAATTTTGCATTAATAAAGACACGGGTTTACAATGATCGCTTCAAACTTTATTCGAGAGCAATTAAACATCCACTAATCTTCAATTTATTTAAGCAGTAGGAATTTTAGAAAGGTTAAGATGAGAGTAGCACCTCTAAAATCGGTTGTACAAAATACCACTGGACTTGAAGCGCAAAAAACAGCTGGTAACGCTCAACATAACGTTTTCAATTTTTAAGACCAAATTTTGCTTATTTCAATGGTTTAAATGTTTAGAAATTCTACATTCGGAGCTGACCACAAAATTTAAAGATTGATTTCAATACCTGTTCCTGGAAAGGTTCAATGTTCTGAGCAACGGAAGCCAGCAAATGGATAAAGTAGCCGCAGAAGATATGCAGTTGGATCCGAGATCAACATGGCGAAGCAGCACGTTGTTGGTTAGACGAGGCATCTAAACATATTGTCTTTGTTGATTACCACTAATGTCAATTATGATCATTATAAACCAGGAACAATCGCTTCCCAGAGAAATCGGACTAAACAGATGAATTATATAAGGAAAAAATTTCTTCACCACAACAAACCATATCCAAAATACAGTATGCTCACCTCTTGAATTGCGTTTCCCGAAGCAACCAAAACTTGTAACACAGCTAGAGATTCAATTTCATCTAAGGCAGTGATGTGATTGGACGACACGTCAAGGGTAGTTAGACTGCTGACCAATGAGAGTCCTCGTGTGGATATTAATTGATTGGCTGAGATATTGAGCTGCTGGAGTCTTTTTAAACCAACAAGAGAGCCTATATCAACACAACTGAGCAGCAATGTCACCGATTAATAGTATCGTTATTCATCAAAAGCTGTCAAAGGCTCACTCGCGGAAAAATTTCAAGTCACTCGTACAAAAATTTCAATTTCAGTAGATGGATTCCTGGTATCATGCAAAATCCCTAGCAAACTTAAAAGTTCACAAATGCTAGGAAAAAAACACCTGCAATATTGCAGGAAAATAGCCGTGATTGATTCCCATGACCCGAATTAGGCCTGAAACAAGAAAATGAAAATATAAACCTACTAACGTCGGATGAATTGCTCTCGAACGACAGGCGGGGGATTTAATTTAAAGGGGGTGTGGCTTAGAAAAGTTTTTTGGGTGCAAAAACGACGCTAAAAGTTTTCGAACTCCTGACCTCTACCTTGGCAGTATGACATCTTAACCACTCAGCTACAACGCCTTTGCTTTTCTTTCTCTCACCAGCGCTTCCATTTTAGCAACAAACTTTATTTCAGATCGACAGCAACTTAGGTCATTCAAAAATTATGAACTTAAGCGTGAAAAGGTCACTATGGAAGTCAAAGAAAGTTCCAGAACAAAAACAGTCCAGCAAAAATTTTGCATAAAAAACAAGATTGACTATAATAATTGCTTCAAACTTCGTTCGAGAGCAATTCAAAATGATTATTTTCTTACAAAATATTGAAAAATTGTAGAGTTATTTCGATTCACTAATAATTACGAAACTTACTCTTGCTTCTTAATGAGTAGCACCAGTGCCAAACATAGCTGGCAGATTGCCAGAAATCAGCCGCCATAGATTCGTAGATCGAAAGTCTTAAAAAAACAGTAAAAGACAGACCAAAAAAATTCGTCTTTTCATTGAAGGCTGATCTGTTACATTTGGATTAAAAATCTGTATAAGTTATTGCTGCCTCTATTAGCTGATCTCAAATAATCTTCATTTAAATAGATACACACCCATTTGACCTTATCTCTTTGAATTAAAGTAAATAAAAGTCAATTTCAAAAAGATGAAGTCATTTTTGAGAGTGAGGTAAGTCAAGTGTGACCAAAAATTTAATCACACGCATGAACAAAAAAACTCGCTCCACTAATAGCAAAAAAAATGACGTCACACATGCAATTCAGTTGAAATTGCATGAACCAATGAACAAAAAGTGGCTGTGACGTCATATGGTCGTAACAAAAATCATGACGACGAAATAAAAAAAACCAAGAGAAGGCCAATAATAGCCCCAGCTATCGCTGTGCGGCTATTAAACCGGGTATTTAAACCGGGCATTACACCGGGTAATTTCTACAAATTAATACATTTAAGTAGCGGTCATCTAAAACGGGGCCTTGTGGGTTTATCCCTTTTCAGATTTTGATTTCGTTTTTGGACATTGGGTGCATTCTTTCTGAATTGCTTTTCTCCTTAAAATATTGAGCCAATTGATCGAAGCACGCAACGCATAGAGAAGTCCGAAAAAATTAACGCAAAATAGTATTACAAAAAAACATAACCGACTAATCGTAAGAAGAATTGCTCTTGAACGACTAGTGGGAGCTCTGATCAATTGCAGCCTGCTTCAGTCGGGGGGGGGGGGGGGGGGGGTGGGGGGGAGCCTAAATGGGGTTAAGAAGTTCTATAGTGGGCTTCAAATAACGACATTAGAGGTTAACATATAACATTATTAAAATTTAAAGTGAAAAATTGCATTAGTTTCGGCGCACTTTTCATTTGACTTTTAAAATTAAATTGCCGCCAATTGAGTTCAGCTGCTTGAAATTGTGATAGAGAGAGTTTTAGATCACGCGAAATGCAAAAAGTCAAGGGCGTAAAAGTCACTCAAAAGTCAAAATTGTCAAGCGAAAATTTTGCATAAGACACACGTTTACAATAATTGCTATGAACTACGTTCAAGAGCAATTAACCAACTAAAGTCGGACGAACTGCTCTCAAACAGCCGCGGTCAGCTTCGGTAGTTGCCAGCTGGGGCTGAGGGCTGCTAGCATTTGGGGGGGGGGGGGGGGTCGTGAGCGGAGTGGGGGTCAAGCAATGAGGGAGAGCTGGACGGGAGCGGCTCCAAATCGCCGGGTTAGAGGAGGGTGGACGGGGGTTGCGAGTCTTTCAAGACCAGAAAACGCCCTTCACACCCTGAAATGTTCCCAAATTTTCGGTGAAATGCATACTTAGAGACTAGTAAGGCAAAAGGCTCTAAGCGAGCTAAGGCTCTAAGAGAGCTACTTGACGACTTAATGTACTTCGAGCACCACCTATTTCATCCGTTTTTGAGGGCAAAAAGTCAATTGAATCAGTCGAAAATCGCATGAAAACACCGGACTAATATAATTGCTACAACTTTGTTTGAGAACTATTGACAAGGATTTATATATACACTTAATGAAATGAATCATCACTGTTTGATGCTCATTGGAGGAAAAGTTAAAACACCCGGCAGATTGCCGGAAAATAGCCGCCGTTGATTCCCATAACTCTATTGGGATTGAAAGAAAAAAAAATATCAACAAAAATTGATATTTGTACAAAAGCATTTTTAAGTGCAATTTATTTTGATGTAATTTCGTAGGTGAACATACTCCTGTCTCTCAGTGAGAGGCTACAGGGTCTAGCATCAATACCAATAAGCATTATAGATAGTAACTAAAACTTATGACAACTAAGTTCAAGTACCGGGCATCTAAAAATGGGCTTTATGGGTTTATCCCGTTTCTATCTCTGACTT